>NC_091314.1:16227878-16325378 GCF_038502225.1 Cherax quadricarinatus
GCCTTCATATGAAAGAATGGGTCTATGTGGTCAGTGTGCACAGTCTAAAAAAAATCCTGCAGCACACGGTGCATAATGAGAAAAAAAAAACTTTTTCCATTTTTTTTTAATAAATCAGCGACTTTGCAGTGTATTTTCGTATAGTATTTATTGTTGTATTCTAGTTTTCTTGGTCTCATTTTATAGAATGGAAGACATATTACTGAAATTGAGATGATTTTGACTGGTTTTACAATGAAAGGTGCCTTGAAATTGAGCTCAAAGTAGCAGAAATGTTCGATTTTTACCAAACTTCAAAAGTAAACAAATCGTGCCAAGCGTGCAATACACGTCAACTGGTGAGTCTAATATTCTTTCACAAGTGCACCAATAATATTTATACCATTTTTTACACTAATGCAGTAGTCTGCATAACAGTAAATCTTATATTTTTTGTGAGAATAAAAATTCAAAGTGGAAAGCAAAAGAATATAAGAGGGGCCTTGAGACGTGACTAATGACTAGAGGAAATGTCATTTTAGTGCCAGGAATGTCTTTCTTGTTTATTCTGGACCCTATTCCGAAATTGGCATCTTTTGAAATTTGTGTGAAATTGGCAAAATTGCTAAATTCTGACCACTGTACTGGATAGTTGAATTTATAAATGGGTGGTTTCTTGCACCCATTCGATAGAAAAAATGGAGTTCTAGCGAAATATTCATGTTTTTTGTCGACTAGTACAGTGAAATTGGCCGAAAATGGGGCTCAAAGTGGGCAAAATCGCCGATCCGTAAACATCGCCGAGACCGCTAACTTTGCGAGAGCATAATTCCGTAAGTTTTCTATCAAATTTCAAACTTTTGGTGTCGTTATGATCGGGAAAAGATTCTCTATCTTTTCATAAGAGAAAATAATTTTTTTTTTTTTAAATTTGGCCGACCCTGAGAACGAGTTTCGGAGAGGGCCTGTCGACCCTCAAAGGGTTAAGTGTCTATAGTATAACCTATTATATTGAGAAAAAGGCTTGACCCAGCTGCCTCTCAGTCCTAAGGGTGATCAGCCCTTATGACATTTAGAACTGAGTCCCCATCAATTCGATATAATTAGGTATTTCAGAGTAACTGTTACTTATAAATACATGTTGGGTCCTATAGCCCCATAACATCTATTAACATAGGGATGTGACCAAAAATCAGTACAGGTCCTCCATCACAAATCCGGCATCATTGGGACCTGTAGAGTGCCGGATTACTGAGTTTGCCGGATTACAGAGTGGTTAGGTTAGAATACACTTAATAAAATTAACCAACTTGACTTACACAAAGTTCATTGAACATTGGCAAAAATCGAACATTTCCGCTACTTTGAGTTCAATTTCAAGGTACTTTTTGTCATGAAAGCAATCAAAATCATGTCTATTTCTGTAATATATCTTCCATTCTATCAAATGAGTCCCAAAAAATGAGAATACAACCATAAAAACCATACAAAAATATACTGCAAAAAGGCAGGTAATGGCTGAGAAGTGAACTCCTTTATTTATCGTCCGTCTTATTTATTTTTGTTGTAAGTTAAGAAGAATCTTTCCATCATACATTGCCCAAGTTTCAATGAGATAGCCCAACAAACAATCGAGACAATTTTTTTTTTTTTTTTTATTATCACACTGGCCGATTCCCACCAAGGCAGGGTGGCCCGAAAAAGAAACACTTTCACCATCATTCACTCCATCACTGTCTTGCCAGAAGGGTGCTTTACACTACAGTTTTTAAACTGCAACATTAACACCCCTTCTTCAGAGTGCAGGCACTGTACTTCCCATCTCCAGGACTCAAGTCCGGCCTGCCGGTTTCCCTGAACCCCTTCATAAATGTTACTTTGCTCACACTCCAACAGCACGTCAAGTATTAAAAACCATTTGTCTCCATTCACTCCTATCAAACACACTCACGCATGCCTGCTGGAAGTCCAAGCCCCTCGCACACAAAACCTCCTTTACCCCCTCTCTCCAACCTTTCCTAGGCCGACCCCTACCCCGCCTTCCTTCCACTACAGACTGATACACTCTTGAAGTCATTCTGTTTTGCTCCATTCTCTCTACATGTCCGAACCACCTCAACAACCCTTCCTCAGCCCTCTGGACAACAGTTTTGGTAATCCCGCACCTCCTCCTAACTTCCAAACTACGAATTCTCTGCATTACATTAAAAAAAAAATACTTACCAAAAATCATATATGGCAAGCCCAAGACAGGTACATACTGGAAATAAGTCACACTGTCTGACTTTTCTGGGTTATCCTAGGTTCTCTATACATACACTGCTATGTATGATAATCTATGCAACTGTATTTGTGTATACCTGAATAAACTTATTTACTTCTAGTCTGTCAACTGAATACAAGAAACTGCCCATTCACTTATTTCAGCTACCCAATAAAATGGTCAGAAATTGGCAATTTGGCCTATTTCACGCAAATTTCAACAGATGCCAATTTCAAAATAGGGTCCAGAACAAACAATGCAGACATTTCTGGCACTAAAATAACATTTTCTCTGTTCATTAGTCATAGCTCCAGGCCCCTCTTATATTACTCTTGCTTACCATTTGGAATTTTTATTCACAAAAAAAAAAAAAAAAAAAAAAATAGTAGAAGATTTACTGTTATGCAGACTGCTGCATTATTGTAATTGTGTAAATAATGTCAACCCATTCTTGACTACATATTGGAATTTGGGGTGGCAGGTGGACAGGTATTGGACGGTGACGTCATTTGTTTACTCTTGAGCTTCGCTAAAGAATAGAACATTTTCGCTACTGTGAGCGCAATTTCAAGATACTTTTCGTCATGAAAGCAATCAAAATCATATTTCTGTAATATATCTTTCATTCTATCAAATGAGACCGAAAAAATGAGAATATAACCATAAAAACATACAAAAATATACTGCTAAGCGGCTGCTAATGGCTGAGAAGTGAACTCCGCTCTTTATGGTCTGATTTCTTTCATTTTTGGTGTACGTTAATAAGTATCTTTCCATCATACATTGCGCAAGTTTGAATAAGATAACCCAACAAACAATTGAGAAAATAATAATAATCATAATAATAATAATAATAATAATAATACAATAATAATAATAATAATAATAATAATAATAATAATAATAATAATAATAATATCTTCATTTACTACACGTACATGTACAAGGTATACAGGCCTAGCTGACATCAGTGACATACTATTATATAGAAAGCCGCTTGTTATGCAGAGTATGTCAAGAAAATTAGGTCAGTGTCCCAGGATAACACCCACACTAGTCGGCTAACACCAAGGTACCCATTTACTGATGAGAAAACATAGACAACAGGTGCAAAGAAACACGCCTAATGTTTCTACCCTGGCTGGGAATCGAATATTTACCAAAAATCATATATGGCTAACCCAAGCCAGGTACTAAAAATAAGCCTCGTTGACTTTTTGGGGTTATCCAAGGTTCTCTACACATATGCTGCTATGTGTGATAATCTATATAAAGAAAATAACTTTTTTGTTTCAGGCTTATGGTGCAGTACGAGTGTATATCACAATTAGTCCTGTGCTATACTCCATTTTCTCTAATACAGTGGACCCTCGACCAACGATATTAATCCATTCCTGAGAGCTCATCGTTAGTCGAAATTATCGTTAGTCGAGTTAATTTTCCCCATAAGAAATAATGGAAATCAAATTAATCCGTGCAAGACACCCCAAAGTATTAAAAAAAAAATTTTACCACATGAAATATTAATTTTAATACACACAAACTGAAGAAGACATGCACAGTCACATGACACTTACCTTTATTGAAGATCTGGTGATGATTGATGGGATGGGAGGAGGGGAGAGCATTGATCTTCTTAGTGTTTAGAAGGGGAATCCCCTTCCATTAGGACTTGAGGTGTCAAGTCCTTTTCCGGGGTTACTTCCCTTCTTCTTTTAATGCCACTAGTACCAGCTTGAGAGTCACTGGACCTCTGTCGCACAACATATCTGTCCATAGAGCTCTGTACCTCCTGTTCCTTTATGACTTTCCTAAAATGGGCTATAACATTGTCAGTGTACAGGTTGCCAACACGGCTTGCAGTAGCTGTGTCAGGGTGATTTTCATCAAAAAAGGATTGCACTTTAAACCACATTGCACACATTTCCTTAATCTTTGAAGTAGGCAACTTCCTCAATTTCTCTATCCCCTCCTCCGGAGCAGTTTCCACAGGTCTGGCCTCTTGCTGTTGAAGATGATCTTGCAGCTCATCAGTGGTTTGAAAGTTCATCATTGTCGTCCTCCACCAACTCTTCCACATCCTCCCCACTAGCCTCCAACCTCTTAGCAATGATCTCTTTCTTCATATCCATAGTAATTTTCACTCTTTTTGCTGTAGGGTTGGCACGAGAAGCTTTCTTGGGGCCCTTGGTGACTTTTTTTGAAGGTGCAATCACTAAAAACGCTGTGCGAATATGAAATCTTCTGATTGTATGTTTGGATGGGGACTGCAGTGGCTGGCTGGCTTGTAAACACTGGCCACAAGTGGACGCGTCTCAAACGGAACGAATAGCGTTGGTTGAGTTTTTTAGCGCTAGTCGAGGCAAAATTTTTGCGTTAAAATGTATCGCTAGTCGGATTTAACGTTAGATGATGCCATCGTTGGTCGAGGGTCCACTGTATAAGCCCCCAAGACAGGGATAGGAGAATGGTATTTGTATACCATGTCCTCTTCATACCTCCGTCGAACTGCTCGGTATTATGCTGAATATTATTCATTCTGGAGTATTTAACATGTTTTATGTTATTTATATTGTTTATTATGTCATATTAGATCAATTGTGATAGGCAAATAAGCTGTAGTGTTGATATTAGTGTAATAATAAAGCATATTCTCCTGCTTCATGAGACTGAGCTCATGGCAACCGACAGTGGCTTCAAAGCCACCTTATCTTTAATGGATAATGTACTGTGTCAGTGCTTTATATAATGAGAAGCATTTCTTTTATTCACTGAAACCATGGCTAGGACTAAAAGTAAGCAGGTTAACCCTTTCAGGGTCCAAGGCCCAAATCTGGAGTCACGCACCAGTGTCCAAGAATTTTCAAAAAAAAATTTATTTTTTCTTATGAAATCGTAGAGAATCTTTTTGTGAAGGTAATAAAACAAAAAGTACGAAATTTGATGGAAAATTGACGAAATTATGCTCTCGCGAATTTTGATGTGTCAGCGATATTTACGAATCGGCGATTTTGCCGACTTTGACTCCCATTTTAGTCCAATTACATTATTCCAATCAACCAAATTCTTAGCTATTTCACTAGTATTACTTATATTCTATCGATTGAGCACAAGAAATCGCCAAGTCAACTGTTTCAACTACAAAATAAAGTGATCGGAAATTGTCAATTTGGCCAATTTAACACAAAGTTCAAAATATTCCAATTTCAAAATAGGGTCCAGAATAAACAATGTAGGCATTCCTGGCACTAAACTAACATTTCCTCTGTTCATTAGTTATGTTTTGAGGCATTACAAATAAATTCCATGTTGATTTTTTATTCACATAATGAATTTTTATTCACACCAAAAAATAGAAGATTTACTGTTATGCAATACTGTAATAATTGTATAAATATCATCACCATATTTGTGAATGTATATTAGACCCACCAGCTGACGTGTATTAGACGTGTGAGGTCGTTTGTTTACTCTTGAATATTGGCAAAAATTTAACATTTCCGCTACTTTGAGCTCAGTTTCAAGCCATTTCCAGTGCTAAAACCAATCAAAATCATCTATATTTCTGTAATATGTCTTCCATTCTATCAAATAAGACCAAGAAATCGCAAAACAACTATAAAAAACATACGAAAAAACACTGCAAAGTTGCTGTTTTAATCGAAAAATCATGATTTCAGTTTTTTTCTCTCATTATACACAGTGTGCTGCAGGATCTGTTTTATGTGGTGCACACATACCACATAGATGTATTCTCTCATATCTAGGCCCAAATGTACCACTCACAGTTTATCAGAGTGAGCTGAGCTCTTGGCGTAGATCTACGGTTTGGACACTCACCGTAAAGCCGTAGATCTACGGGACGGACCCTGAAAGGGTTAAAACAATAAATGGAAAAAAAGAAATGGGAATGACTTATGCAGCAAGTAGCGCCACCAAACAGTACCAGCAGGTTGGTGTGGCGACCCTGGAAATTTGAAATTATGCTAGCCGAAATTAGTGCTGAATAACTGAAGGAACCGAATAACTGATTGCCGGATTTGTGATGGCGGACCTGTATTAGTGGTACCTTGACTTACAAGTTTAATTCGTAATGTGACCGAGCTCGTAACTCAATTTGCTCGAATATCAAATCAATTTTCCTCACTGAAATTAATTGAAATGTCATTACTCCGTTCCAGCCCCCGAAAAACCACCTCCGTAATGCTAATATCAACCCTACGGCTAAATTGTCTATCACAATTGATCTAATATGACATAATAAACAATATAAATAACATAGAAATATGATATATACAGGTTCCATCCAACTTACGACCAAGCTTGGTTCCGACCAACCGGTCCTGAGTCAAAATTGACGTAAGTCTAACCTTACTACTGAATACCAACATCACACTTTTGTAATGATTTTATTTTATTGTTTTATTTTGGTATTTCATTTTTTTACTTTACTTTTTATGCTGTTAGTACTGTATTTTATACTGGAAAGTTTAGGAGAAACACTGTGTACAACACCAACAGTTGTTTATTTCCCAGAAATTTGGCTTAAAAAACATGGTCATAAGTCGAGTGGACATATATCGAGCAGGTTGTAAGTCGGATGGTACGTGTACTCTAGAATGAATAAAATGTCATTATGTGACAAGACGTGGCGGCAACTCCCAAAGTAAAAATAATTATTGCTCTGGCCATACCTTCCCGTTCTTCCCCTTCTGAGGTCTTATTATAAGAGTAAATGGAGTGCTTGTAAGGTTAACTGCACTAGATCTCTAGTTTCATAAGGAAAACACTGAAACAAAAGAGATTTTCTCATTATTTTTTTTCCCTGAGTGAGGAGACCGGCCTACATTTTCGGTGAATAACTTGGAAGTATATTATCGTAAATGCCACGAAGTACTACGCTCGTACTGCCTAGCATCATCACGTCTGATTTGTGAACAAGTGAAACTCTGTATTACTTGCCAGTCATGCTTATTATGCCTTACATCTACAAGCATAGTACAGTAGACCCCCGACTTACGATGACCTCTACCTAGGACAAAACAGACTTACGATGCTTGTCAGCGTAAAAATTTGACCCCGACCTACGTTGAAAAACTCGACTTACATCATTCGTCCCGTACGTGTCCAGTGTCTGGCTGGCCTGAGCATGCCTCAGCTGGCCTGCCTTCACTTAGTGTGCCAATGTTTACAAGCCAGTGCAGTTGCTTCCAAGCATACATTCAGTACATTTTGTGTTATTCCAGTGTTTTTAGCACTTGTAACCGCTAAATAAGCCACCATGGCCCCAAAGAAAGCTTCTAGTGCCAACCCTGTGGTAAAAAGGGTCAAAATTACAATCAAAATGAAGAAGATATAATTAATATGTATGAAAGAGCAGTGCGTGCCTTTGAGCTGGCCAGGTTCTACAACAAACCCCCAGTCAACCATCGCTACTATCCTGGCCAACAAAACGGCAATCAAAGAACCTGTTGTTGTAAAAGGTGCAAGTATCTTTACGAAACACAGATCGCAAGTACTCGAAGATGTTGAGAGACTGTTATTGGTGTGGATAAATGAAAAGCAGATATCAGGAGATAGCATCTCTCAAGCGATCATACGTGAAAAGGCAAGGCAGTTGCATGATGATTTAATTTAAAAAAATGCCTGCAACTAGTGGTGATGTGAGTGAATTTAAGGCCAGCAAAGGTTGGTTTGAGAGATTTAAGAATCATAGTGGCATACATAGTATGATAAGGCATGGCGAGGTTGCCAGTTCGGACCAAAAAGCGGCTGAAAAATATGTGCAGGAATTCCAGGGGTACATAGAGGCTGAAGGATTGAAACCCCAACAAGTGTTTAATTGTGACGAAACAGGCCTGTTTTGGAAGAAAATGCCAAACAGAACATACATTACACAGGAGGAAAAAGCACTGCCAGGACACAAGCCTATGGAAAACAGGCTAACCTTATTGTTGCATAGTAATGCTAGTGGTGATTGCAGAGTGAAGCCTCCACTCATGTATCACTCTGAAACTCTCAGAGTGTTCAGGAAAAACAATGTCATCAAGGCTAATTTGTGTGTGATGTGGAGGGCAAACAGTAAGGCATGGGTTACTAGGGACTTTTTCTATGACTGGTTTTACCGTGTTTTTGGCCCCACTGTTAAAAATTACTTCCTGGAAAATAAATTGGAGCTTAAGTGCCTCCTGGTATTAGACAATAATCCTGGTCATCCTTCAGACTTGCCAGAGCAAATTTCGAGGGACTTGAGTTTTATCAAAGTGAAATTCTTGCTTCCTAATACCACTTCTCTCCGCCAGCCCATGGACCAGCAGGTCATTTCAAATTTCAAAAAACTGTACACCAAAGCAATGCTTCAAAAGTGCTTTGAAGTGACCTCAGACATTCGAGTGACCCTAAGAGAGTTTTGGAAAGATCACTTTAGTATCCTCAACTGTGTAAACCTTATAGGTAAGGCTTGGGGGGGAGTGACTAAGGGGACTTTGAACTCTGCTTGGAGGAAATAGTGGCCAGAATATGTAGAAGAGAGGGATTTTGAAGGGTTTGGGGTTAACCCTCAGGAGCCTATGCCAGTTGTGGAATCTATTGTGGCATTGGGGAAGTCCATGGGGTTGGAGGTTAGTGAGGAGGATGTGGAAGAGTTGGCGGAGGACAACGATGAAGAACTAACCACTGATGAGCTGCAAGAGCATCTGCAACAGCAAGAGGCCACAACTGAGGAAATTGCTTCAGAGGAGGGGAGAGAGAAATTGAGGAAGTTGCCTTCTTAAAAGATTAAGGAAATGTGTGCAAAGTGGGTTGAACTGCAAACTTTATGGAAGAAAATCACCCTGACACAGCTATTGCAAGCCGTGCTGGTGACTTTTACAATGACTATGTTGTGAACCAGTTTAGGAAAATCTTAAAGGAACGCGAGGTACAGAGCTCTATGGACAGATTTTTGGTGCGACAGAGGTCCAGTGACTCTCAAATTGTTCCTAGTGGCATTAAAAGAAGAAGGGAAGTAACCCCAGAAAAGGACTTGCTACCTGAAGTCCTTATGGAAGGGGATTCCCCTTCCAAAAAATAATATGTACATCTCCATCATCTCCCCTCCTCCCATCCCATCACTCATCACCACATCTACAATAAAGGTAAGTGTCATTTATTCTTCATTACACAATATATATTGTGCATGTATCCTTCTTTTTGTGTGTAGGAAAATGTATATTTCATTTGGTAAAAAAAATTTTTTTTTCATATTTTGGGGTGTCTGGAACGGATTAATTTGATTTCCATTATTTCTTATGCGAAAAATTAATTTGACTTACGATAATTTTGTCTTACGATGTGCTCTCAGGAACGAATTAATATCGTAAGTCGGGGGTCCACTGTTTAGCACTTTGTCTGGATTTTTGGGGTTATCCTAAGTAATTTACACTATGTATAACTGTATTTGTGTGTACCTGTGAGATAGAGACAGGGATAGAGAGACAGAGAGACAAAGACAAAGATACGCCTACCATCCGACTTACGATCTGTTCGACATACGACCACTCGACTTACGACCGTGTTTTTTATGCCAAATTTCTGGGAAATAAACAAGCGTTTGTGTTGTACACAGTGTTTATCCTAAACCTTACAGTATAAAATACACTACTAACAGCATAAAAAGTAAAGTAAAACATGAAATACAAAAATAAAACAATAAAATAAAGTCATTACAAAAATGTTATGTTGATATTCAGTAGTAAAGTTTGACTTGCGTCCATTTCGACCTATGACTGGTTTCTTGGAACCGAACTTGGTCGTAAGTCGGATGGTAGGCGTACATACAGACAGAAGGAGATAGAGATAGCCAAAGCAAATCAGCCAGCTGGCCACCCAACCAGCCAACCTGCAGGACATGTATTACACATGTTCCAGAACACTCTGGCAGGACAACACTACCAGTAGTATCAAAATTGAAAGGATGCTACACATTGGTTATTACTGAGGTTTTTTTATATTTCCTCGGTATCTCCTGCGAGTGGCTCGTAACTCGGGTTTTGGCTTGCAACTCAAAGCAAAAAATTGACCGAGCAACGGCTCATAACTTGGAAAACTCATAAGTTAAGGCACTCATAAGTCAAGGTACCATTGTATCAGCTGATTATAATGGTATCAGTATCAGTCTGAAGGTGAGGATCAGTATTGGCAAAATTTTTGGTATCATACCATCTCTAGTTTAGAGAATTTTCTTTTCCTAACATAAAAGTTTGCTCTTTGCTTAATCTCCAACAACACATGGCTGCTTTCTAAAAATGGGGTTAGATATTTAACTCTTAAACTGTCCAAACGTAGATCTATGTTTACTCGGGTAGCGCTCTGAACGTAGATCTACATTTGATTTCACATGCTTTTTTATGTAAAAAAAAAAAAAGTAGATCTATGTTTAGAGTACTACATGAGTGAATGTAGATCTACGTTTGGACAGTTTAACCCTTTAACTGTCGCAAGCCCCTTTCTGAAATTGTCATTCAATGTCGCAATTTTTTTTTTTTTTTTTTTTTGGGGGGGGGGGGATTCTTATAACATGATAGAGAATCTTTTCCCAATGGTAATGACACCAAAAGTAAAAAATTTGGTCAAAAACTCACGGAATTACGCTCCTGCGAAGTTAGCGGTCTCGGCAACATATACGCATCAGCGATTTCACCAACTTTGGGCCCTGTTTTTGGCCGATTTCGTTGTTCCAGTTAACCAAACTCATAGCTATTTCTTTAGAACTCCATTTTTTTTTCAATCAACTTAGTGCAAGAAACCACCCATTTACCGATATGAACTACCCAATAAAGTGGTTAGAAATTGGCAATTTGGCCAATTTCATGCAAATTAAAAAAGATGCCAATTTCAAAATAGGGTCCAGAATAAACAATGTAGACATTCTTGGCACTAAAATAACATATCCTCTGTTCATTAGTCACGTCTCTAGGCCCCTCTTATATTACTATTGCTTTCTATTTTGATTTTTTATTCATACAAAAAATACAAAATTTACTGTTATGCAGACTACTGCATTATTGTAAAAATGGTATAAATAATATCAGTGCACTAGTGAAAGAATATCAGACTCCCCAGTTGATGTGTATTGGACATGTGGTGTGATTTGCTTACTCCTGAACATTGGTAAAAATCGAACATTTCCGCTGCTTTGAGCTCAATTTCAAGGTCGTTTTCATCGTGAAACTAATCAAATTCATCTCTAATTCTGCAATATGTTTTCCATTTTATCACATGAGACCATGAAAACGAGAATACAACTATAAATACTATACGAAAATACACCTCAAAGTCGGTGTTTTAATACAAAAAAAGGTCCGTTTTTTTTCTCATTACGCACTGCATGCTGCAGGATTTTTTTATGTGGTACACACTGACCACACAGATCCATTCTCTCACATGTGGGCCTACCAGTTTTCTCCTGCTTGATTTGAAGCCGCTAGAATTTATGCGTATTAATACGTCTGAAACACTGGCTCGTAAGACATATAAATATGACCAAAACAGTGAAAGGGTTAAGGGTTAATGATGAAAATTTATCTCCATTTTGTTGTGAATATCAGATCGTGTTGCCTTCTTAACTTGCTGATGTATAACATATGCATCTTAAAATTTGAAAATAATTTTTTTCCATTTATTTTGACTCCCCTCTTCACAGACCATCCAATCAATGTTTTTATAATTGAAATATCCCCACAATTACAACCTACTTTTACTTGATAAGTCCTTTATAACAAAAAAAATCACTCGTATCTTAATCCTTTCACTGCCAAGACCCGTGCTCACAAACTTGCTTTCAGTGTCGAAGAATTAAAAAAAAATATTTTTTCTTATGAAATGATAGAGAATATTTTCCTGATGGTATTGACACCAAATGTATGAAATTTGATGGAAAACTTACAGAATTACGCTCTCGCGAAGTTGGCGATCTCAGCGATATATACACATCAGTGATTTTGCCCACACTGAGCCCTATTTTCAGCCCATTCCATTGTTCCAGTCAACCAAACTCAACTATTTTGTTAGAACTGCATTTATTCTATTAATTTTGTACAAAAAACAACCATTTACCAATTTCAACTACCCAATAAATTGGTCAGAAATTGGCAATTTGGGGAATTTCACACAAATTTCAAAAGATGCCAATTTCAAAATAGGGTCCAGAATAAACAATGCCAAAATTCCTGGCACTAAAATAACATTTTCTATGTTCATCAGTCACGTCTCCAGGCCCCTCTTATATTACTCTTGCTTTCCATTTTGATTTATTATTCACACAAAAAATAGAAGACTTACTGTTATGCAGACTACTGCATTATGATAATAATTGTATAAATAATGTCAACCCATTCGTGACTCCATATCAGACTGGCCAGATGGACACGCATTAGACGGTGATGTCATTTGTTTACTCTTGAACATCAGTAAAAATCGAACATTTCCACTACTTTGAGCTCAATTTCTAGGTACTTTTCATAGTGAAACCGATCAAAATCATATCTATTTCTTTAACATATCTTCCATTCTATCAAATGAGACAAAAAAAAAAACGAGAAAAAACATAAATACCATACAAAAATACACTTCAAAGTTGGTGTTTGAAGCCAAAAATAGTCAGATTTTTTTTTTATCATACACTGCGTTTTGCAGGATATTTTTTATACTGCACACACTGACCATGCAAGCCCATTCTCTCACATGTAGGTCTACCAGCTTTCTCCTGCTTCATCTGAAGCCGCTAAAATTTTGGAGTATTAATATGTCGCTGACACTGGATTGTAAGCCGTACCTATATATCACCGACAGTGAAAGGGTTAAACAATCACTCCATTTCTAAAACAAATTATTAAATTTTTTCCAAATATTTTTGACTATTTGGTGATAAACCTCTGTACAAATTATCATTAATCTTTGCATTTGGAGTTATAGCACTAGAATTTGGGTTTTACATTCAACTTTCGACTTGAAATCATCAACATATGAGTTACAGTGGTAGAGCTTAGCTACACTGGGTGTCTTGTCACTCATTTGAAGCTCACTAGATATTCTGTTATTTTTTCTGATATTATCCTAATTACTTGCTTACAGTTCTTTAAGCAACAAAAGAATTCAGGGCCAATGATAGCTGTACCAAGCACAATCAGGCCATCAGCACATAATTCCACAAACTAAGAACCTTCAGTATGCTAAGTAAATATATGTCACACATCGAGTAACCAATGTAAATAAGCCACTGACTAACAGTGAATTTATGTAAATTGAAAGAAAACCTGTACTTTATTTTTACAGAAATACTTTCCACAATCCTTTTTATGCTACTTCTACAATTCACGATATGTCCTCTTGTCCTCACTACTAGTGTCTACAAACATGTATTTACAGACCATTTCATCACGATCTCTAATGAACTAATGTGCATTAATCATATAGCCTATTCTCTTTGTTTGTATGTCCTTCCAAAGGTGTTTGCCTATCTACAGTTTATATATTTTGTATTGAATTGTATATCTATAGTTAAAGGAACAAAGTTATGCTGGTACAATCCTAGCATCAGCATATAGTTAGCTATATAAACTGTTCAGGTTTTCAGTAAAATATTAAAATATGCACATATGCATGTGATAGTGCCGATCACTGAGAGTTTTCAAGCAATCATTTAAAAACTAAATCTGCATTACAGCAAATAGTAAAATAACTATATCTCCATTACTGCAAAAGGTAGAGAGACAGTAGACACATTATACAAATATTCAGAGAGATTAAAACAATTTACTTAATAAGAGGATACTAAGAGGAATCTAGAAAAGTAAATAGATAGTAAAAAGAAAGAGCTTAAAACACAGAATAAAAAAAAAAATTAAAAAATAAAAAGGTAAATGCTGGTTTGGAAACAGGTCTACAAATGTAACACATACAAATGTTGAATAAATGCATAGATGATAATGGTTGGGTAAAAACAGGAACTTATCTTCTGCACTTTCCTTACTTGTTATGCTTATTACAAAATGTGTACATTTTGTTTACAGATTTTAAATCTAATCTATATAAACATGCGTTTTCTTGCTTGTGCATGTACATATGCATATGTGTGTATAAGTGGGTGTATGAGTGTATATATATGAGTGTATGAGTGTATATATGTGGGTGTAAGAGTGTATATATGTGGGTGTAAGAGTGTATATATGTGGGTGTAAGAGTGTATATATGTGGGTGTAAGAGTGTATATATGTGGGTGTAAGAGTGTATATATGTGGGTGTAAGAGTGTATATATGTGGGTGTAAGAGTGTATATATGTGGGTGTAAGAGTGTATATATGTGGGTGTAAGAGTGTATATATGTGGGTGTAAGAGTGTATATATGTGGGTGTAAGAGTGTATATATGTGGGTGTAAGAGTGTATATATGTGGGTGTAAGAGTGTATATATGTGGGTGTAAGAGTGTATATATGTGGGTGTAAGAGTGTATATATGTGGGTGTAAGAGTGTATATATGTGGGTGTAGGAGTGTGGGTGTATATGTGGGAGTATGAGTATGTGAGTGTATGAGTATGTGTATGTATGTGTGTGTATCTGCGTGTACAAGTGTTGGTGAGTGTGTGAGCAACATATGACCTACTTTGCTTGCGTTGGGATCCTTATGTAGCCTTAATTTTGTATCAGGTACAACCTTAAAACATTTTAAATGTATAAATAAATTATTTTAGAAATTATAAGACTACAGATATCATGAATTTTTCTTATTCATGACATTATTTTTTTTTTTTTGTGCATTAGAGCATCAATATTAAATCTAAGTATATATAAATAATAACATCCATTCTTCTGCCTGACTTGGATTTGTTGATATTATGGTACAACTGGTAACTGACTATTATCTAAAAAAATTACCTAATAATACTAATTAAAATAAAATAGTGTAACTAAATAAATTATGTCTGATGCTTCAACAAATGGCACTGTAGGGCTGACTTCTGAGAAGCACGGTATGAGCATAAGTTACAATTGTAAGGCTTCTCTCCAGTATGAATTCTTATATGTTTGTTCAAAGCATATTTTGTAGAAGATCGATGAGGGCAGTGGGTACATTCAAATGGTTTCTCTCCTGTATGGGTGCGTATGTGCTTTGACATGTGGTCTTTCCTAACTGTAGTGTGGGTACAGTAGGGACACTGGTTCACCTTGTTGACAGCTCCTCTTCCGCTATTCCTCGAACCATCACTGTTCGGTCCCACCTGTCGGGAACGCCTATCTTAATTATTGCCATAACTTCATTGCTAACTTACCATTTTAATTACAGTATAACAAAAATTACAAATTATACAATACTTAAAATATTAACTAAAAAAATGCAACTTACAATGTAATATCACATGCCTTAATGATACAAGACTGACATTTTCTTCAATGTTTATACAGTAAAGTGAATAAATTTCTTTAGCCCTCTCACATTTGCTTATCTGATCATGTATAATGCCAATCTTCTACTTTTCATGCTTCCTTTGTATGTGGCATTGCAATGTACTGTATAATGCATTAGTGAGAAGCACAAGGAGAATATGTAAAATATGGCAATATGGTTTCACACTAGAATAAGTAGATATAACTATTCAAGGTAGAGCATCTTTGATATTTGAATAAAGAGAGCAGTATGAGCAGGCAAATAGTTTTTCTTCTGACGAATTCATACCTGAAGTATACCTGGAGAGGGTTTCCGGGGTCAATACCCCCATAGCCCAGTCTGAGACCAGGCCTCATGGTGGATCAGGGTCTGATCAACCAGGCTGTTACTGTTGGCCACACACAAACTGATATATATTACGAACCACAGCCCAGCTGGTCAGGTACTGACTGTTAACAGTAGTTGCACAGCAGTAGTGCAAAATAATATTTATGACTCACGAAACTGTAATCACACAATTGCAAATAAACTTTTAAAGTATTTACAGTAGGGATATTGATAAGCCATTTACATGACTCAGTCCAAGGCTATGTATAAAATCTCAGCACAGAACGATTGCCTTAGCCCACTCCTGGGAAGAATAACTGAAAGTGGTTGGAAAGATGGCAAGATGTGCTTCAGATGAATTCCCAAGGAACCAAGAATTATGGTTCATATGATGGAACACTCCAAGAGTCAGTGTACCATTGTTTACAAGCTGTTGCAGTAGATTCCACATGTGCCTGCCATATATTTTGGATTATTCCAGTGCTTTTAGTGCTTGTAACTGCTAAATAAGCCAAAATGAGCCACAAGAAAGCTCCTAGTGCCAAGCCTGTGTTAAAAAGGGTGAGAATTACAATGGAAATGAAGAAAGAGATAATTGAAAAATACGAGAGTACTATCTTGGCAAACAGAAAGGCAATCAAGGAAGCTGTTGTTGCAAAAGGTTCAAGTATGTTTTCAAAACGGAGACCGCAAAAAACTGAAGAGGTAGAGAGACTGTTATTGGTATGGATAAACGAAAAACAATTATCAGGGGATAGTGATTCTCCGTCTATAATTTGTGAAAAGGCAAGGAAGTTGCATGATGATCTCATTAAGAAAATGCCTCAAAATAGTGCTGCTGCTGACGAATTTAAGGCCAGCAAAGGCTGGTTTGAGAGATTTAAGATTCGTAGTGGCATACACAGTGTGGTAAGGCATGGTGAGGCAGCCAGTTCAGACAAAAAAGCGGCTGAAAAATATGTAAAGGACTTTAAGGAATACATAGAGACTGAAAACTTAAAACCTGAGCAAGTGTTTAATTGTGACAAAACAGGCCTGTTTTGTAAGAAAATGCCAAACAGGGCCTACATTAATCAGGAGGAAAATGCACTCCCAGGACATAAGCCTCTGAAAGACAGGCTGACATTAATGTTGTGTAGTAATGCTAGTGGTGATTGCAAAGTGATGCCACTACTGGTGTATCACTCTGAGACTCCCCGAGTGTTCAGGAAAAACAATATCATCAAGGGTAATTCGTGTGTGCTGTGGAGATCAAACAGTAAGGCATGGGTCACTAGGGAATTTTTCTTGGACTGGTTTTATGGTTTGTTTGGCCCCACTGTGATAAAATACCTCCAGGAAAAGAAATTGTCACTCAAGTGCCTCCTGGTAATGGACAATGCTCCTGCTCATCCTCACGACTTGCAAGAGGAAATTGCAGGGGAGTTTGGTTTCGTTAAGGTGAAGTTTTTGCCTCCTAATACAACTCCTCTCCTCCAGCCCATGAACCAGCAGGTCATTTCAAACTTCAAAAAACTCTACACAAAAGCAGTGTTTCAAAAGTGCTTTGAAGTGACCTGACACTCAATTGGCCCTAAGAGAGTTTTGGAAAGATCACTTCAATATCCACAGTTGTGTAAACCTTAGGTAAGGCTTGGGAGGGAGTGACTAAGAGGACCTTGAACTCTGCTTGGAGGAAACTGTGGTCAGAATGTGTAGAAGAGAGGGATTTTGAAGGGTTTGGGGCTAACCCTCAGGAGGCTATGCCAGTAGAGGAAGCTACTGTGTCATTGTAGAAGTCCTTGGGGTTGGAGGTTTGTGGCGAGGATGTGGAAGAGTTGGTGCAAAATGACGAGGAAGAACTAACCACTGCAGACCTGCAAGAGCTTCAGGTGCAACAGCAACAGATCACATCTCAGGAATGTTCTTCAGAGCAGGATGAAGAGAGATGGAGGAAGATGACTTCATCAAGGATTAGGGAAATGTGTTCAATGTTTACAAAGGTGCAAGCATTTATCAATGAATTTTATCCTGGCACAAAAGTTGCAAGCCGTATTGGCAACATGTGCAATGATACTCGTGTCCCATTTTTGGGAAATTCTAAGGGCACGTGAGAAACAGAGCTCTCTGGACATCTTTTGCACGACAGGGGCCCAGTGACTATCAAGCTGGTCCCAGTGGCATTAAAAAACCAAGAAAGGAGGTAACCCCACCAAAGGACATGGTACCTGAAGTATTTATGGAAGGGGATTCCCCTTCCAAACAATAAAACACCTCCACCATCTTCCATCCTACGATCCTATCACTCATCAACAACTTCACAACAAAGGTAAGTAGCATTTAATTATTGTTTATTTTGCATGTCCCATTCATTTTGCTGAAGAGACATGAATATTTCATGTAAAAAAAATTTTTTTTTTCATACTTTGGGGTATCAGGAACAGATTAATTCTATTTCCATTATTTCTTATGGGGAAAACTAATTCGACCAACAGCAAATTCGACTACCGGCAAGCTCTCTGCAACGGATTAATGCCGTTGGTTGAGGGTCTACTGTAACTGTACTTGTGTATACGTACCTGAATAAAATTACTTATTTATAAATTAAAATGTAAATATTTCTTATTTATAAATAAAAATATAAGTATTTCTTATTTATAAATTAAAATGTAAATATTTCTTATCTATAAATTACGTTCATATATTGTTTGTGGATAGTGGTGGTGGCAGAAGCCTGTACAGCTTCTCTCAGTGGCCATTATAAACCCAACAACACTTTCATCACTTACTCTCATATACATTATGACATTTCATTCATTCTAGAGTATATATCATGTCTCTATGTTATTAATATTGTTTATTATGTCATATTAGATATTAGAGATGATATTAGCGTGATATTGAAGCAATAAACTTGCCTTCCTCTTGCCTCCTACATGTCTGCTACACTCCCTGCATGCCTGCTACACTTCCTGCATGCCTGCTACACTTCCTGCATGCCTGCTACACTCCTTGCATATCTGCTACACTCCTTGCATATCTGCTACACTCCCTGCATGCCTGCTACACTTCCTGCATGCCTGTTACACTCCTTGCATATCTGCTACACTCCCTGCATGCCTGCTACACTTCCTGCATGCCTGCTACACTCCTTGCATATCTGCTACACTCCCTGCATGCCTGCTACACTTCCTGCATGCCTGCTACACTTCCTGCTTGCCTGCTGCACTCCTTGCATATCTGCTACACTCCCTGCATATTGCTAAACTCCATCAAAATAAATATGTAATTAAACTGACATCTCCTCCAAGGTAAGTGCAAATATTTCTTATTTATAATTTAAAATGTAAATATTTCTTATTTATAAATTACGTTCATATATTGTTTGTGGATAGTGGTGGTGGCAGAAGCCTGTACGGCTTCTCTCAGTGGCCATTATAAACCCAACAACGCTTCCATCACTTATTCTCACATACATTATGACATTTTATTCATTCTAGAGTATATATCATGTTTCTATGTTATTAATATTGTTTATTATGTCATATTAGATAATTGTGATAGATAAATAAGCCATACAGATGATATTAGCGTCATGTTGAAGCATAATTAACTCGCCTTCCTCTCGCCTCCTATATGCCTGCTACACTCCCTGCATGCCTGTTACACTCCCTGCATGCCTGCTACACTCTCTGCATGCCTGTTACACTCCCTGCATGCCTGTTACACTCCCTGCATGCCTGCTACACTCCCTGCATGCCTGTTACACTCCCTGCATGCCTGCTACACTCCCAGCATGCCTGTTACACTTCCTGCATGCCTGTTACACTCCCTGCATGCCTGTTACACTCCCTGCATGCCTGCTACACTCCCAGCATGCCTGCTACACTCCCAGCATGCCTGTTGCACTTCCTACATGCCTGTTACACTCCCTGCATGCCTGTTACACTTCCTGCATGCCTGTTACACTCCCTGCATGCCTGCTACACTCCCTGCATGCCTGTTACACTTCCTGCATGCCTGTTACACTCCCTGCATGCCTGCTACACTCTCTGCATGTCTGCTACACTCCCTGCATGCCTGCCACACTCCCTGCATGCCTGCTACACTGCCTGCATGTCTGCTACACTCCCTGCATGCCTGTTACACTCACTGCATGTCTGCTACACTCCCTGCATGTCCGATATACTCTCTGCATGTCTGCTACACTCCCTGCATGCATGCCACACTCCCTGCATGCCTGCCACACTCTCTGCATGCCTGCCACACTCCCTGCATGTCTGTTACACTCCCTGCATGCCTGCTACACTCCCTGCATGTCTGCTGCACTCCCTGCATGTCTGCTACACTCCCTGCATGCCTGCTACACTCCCTGCATGACTGATACACTTCC
The DNA here is from genome assembly GCF_038502225.1 of Cherax quadricarinatus. Taxonomy (NCBI): domain Eukaryota; kingdom Metazoa; phylum Arthropoda; class Malacostraca; order Decapoda; family Parastacidae; genus Cherax; species Cherax quadricarinatus. The sequence continues at coordinate 16,248,243 of NC_091314.1, forward strand.
TGCATGTTTGCTACACTCCCAAAATGCCTGCTACACTCCCAAAATGCCTGCTACACTCCCTGCATGTCTGATACACTCCCTGCATGCCTGCTACATTTCCTGCATGCCTGCTACACTCCCTGCATGTCTGCTACACTCCCAGCATGCCTGCTACACTCCCTGCATGCCTGCTACACTCCCAGCATGCCTGCTACACTCCCTGCATGCCTGCTACACTTCCAGCATGCCTGCTACACTCCCTGCATGCCTGCTACACTCCCAGCATGCCTGCTACACTCCCTGCATGCCTGCTACACTCATTGCATATCTGCTACACTCCCTGCATGCCTGCTACACTTCCTGCATGCCTGCTACACTTCCTGCATCCCTGCTACACTCCTTGCATATCTGCTACACTCCCTGCATGCCTGCTACACTCCCTGCATATCTGCTACACTCCATCAAAATGAATATGTAATTAAACTAACATCTCCAAGGTAAGTGCAAATATTTCTTATTTATAAATTACGCTCATATATTGTTTGTGGATAGTGGTGGTGGCAGAAGCCTGTACAGCTTCTCTCAGTGGCCATTATAAACCCAACAACACTTCAATCACTTATTCTCACATACATTATGACATTTTATTCATTCTAGAGTATATATCACGTTTCTATGTTATTAATATCGTTTATTATGTCATATTAGATGAATTCTGATAGATAAATAAGCCATAGAGATGATATTAGCGTGATATTGAAGCACAATAAACTTGCCTTCCTCTCGCCTCCTACATGTCTGCTACACTCCCTGCATACCTGCTACACTCTGTGCATATCTCCTACACTCCCTGCATGCCTGCTACACTCCCTGTATGCCTGCTACACTTCCTGCATGCCTGCTACACTCCTTGCATGTCTGCTACACTCCTAGCATGCCTGCTACACTCCTATCATGCCTGCTACACTCCCAGCATGTCTGCTACACTCCCAGCATGTCTGCTACACTCCCTGGTCCCCACATTCGGAGCACTGTGCATGTGCACTTATATCTACGTGTGGACAGTTTAAGGGTTAAACTGTCCAAACGTAGATCTATGTCCACATGTGTAGCGTTCCAATCGTATACCTTTGAAGAGTTTTGAGAGTTTCTCTACTCACTGAGCCCGACCATAGGCCAAGTTCATCTGGTGCTTGCCTGGTCAACCAGGCTGTTGCTGCTGGAGGCCCACAGCTCCACATATCCATCACAGCCTGGTTGATCTGGCACCTTTGATATACCTTTGAAGAGTTTCGAGAGGTTTATCTACTCTCTGAGCCCTGCCATGGGCCAGGCTCGTTTGGTAAAGATACTTGTCCAGTTTCCTCTTGAAGGCTTCTACACTTGTCCCAGCCGTGTTTCTGACACCTTTTGGTAAGATGTTGAATAGTCTGGGACCCCGGATGCTGACACAGTGTTCCCTTATTGTCCCCACTGCACCCCTGCTCCTCACTGGGTTTATTTTACACTTTCTCCCATATCTCTCAGACCAGTCAAGTGGACCCCCCAGATTATGAAATTAATACGTCCCAGAGAGAGTGACTTATTCCGAATCTGACGTATTCCAAATTAATTTTCCCAATAAGAAATAATGGAAATACAATTAATCCGTTTCAAACACCCAAAAATATTTAAAAAAAAAAAATTCTATATAAAATATACATTTACCTACACAGAAAACAATGATACATGAAGAATAAAACAATAATAACATCACACTTACCTTTATTGAAGACATAGTGATGTATGGAAGACAGGAGGAGGGGAGAGGATGGAGGAGTTTATGTCAGCATAGTTGCTGATTCCCTGTATATGTATACGTTATCTGAGTATCAAAGTACCATCCATATGTTTTACACAGTTGACCCCTTGCTAGGCTCATTGGCAAGCATGTGTGACGTTATGTGATGATGCATGTGAGCACTGGGTGCCCTGTCTCTCTGTCATTCCATGCTTAGATCTACAATAGGCAACACGAAAGGCTGGGCTCCTCCTTCTCACACTCTGCTAATATAAGTGTTACCATCCAACAAGTGTGTTTAACTCCAACCATCATATCTCCACAAACCCTCTCAACATATACAATTGTTTGGAAGGGGAATCCCCTTCCATAAAGACTTCAGGTATCAAGTCCTTATCCTGGGTTACTTCCCTCCTCTGTTTTTTAATGCCACTAGGACCAGCTTGAGAGCCACTGGACCCGTATCGCTCAAAAAAGTGTTCCAGAGAGGTCTGTTTCTGGCGTATGTTAGGAATTGTGTTGAGAGATAGGACATGATAGTCCTTCAATATTTATCTACCACAATTCATCTAATATGACATAATAAACAATATTAATAACACAGAAACATGATATGTACTCTAGAATGAATAAAATATGTCATTAAGAATGTCACAAGTGGTGGTGTGTTGTTTGTTGTTGGGTGTATAAGGGCCATTGAAAGATAAGCCTTATATAGTGGTGGTGAAGGCAGCAGCAGAGGTGGCGGTGTTAGTCAGTAGCCCTATATACCTCCAACAACAATGGAGGAGTCACTTTCATGCTGTCCTTTTTCTATCGATTAATCGCTTAACTTACTTGCTACAGTTAATGCTATGCTTTATCGCTGGCTGGCGCTATAGCCTTTATAGACTCCTGCTGCTTTAGTATCATACATATTGCAGGATCACTGAAAAAGACATATTCTCCCCTTTCTCTCAGCCCTTTACCAAAAGGGCTGGCTGGAACTAGAAGCTTTCTTTGTGCGCATGGTGGCTTATTTAGCAGTTACAAGCACTAAAAAGAATGGAGTAATACAAAATGTATCAAATGAACACATGGGATCATCCTCAGTGGCTGGTAAACAATGGTACATTTGGGCCGCTCAAGCCTTGACACGAATGACTTATACCAAGTTCAGTGACATTCAGCGAGCCAATATTTTGACACAAAAACGTTACTTATACTGATGACGTCTTAATCCGGGGGTCCACTGTATATTGTTACGGCAGTGTGCAGATTTGGGACCAGGCCCTCGAGCACCTTCCAGGTATATGTTATCATGTATCTCCTCCTCTCCAATGAGTACATGTTCAAGAATTGAAGGCATTCCCAGTCGTTTAGGTGCTTTAATGGCTCAATGTAAGCCGTAAACGATCTCCGTATTTCTTCCAGCTCCGTAGATCTACTTTTTTTTTTACATAAGAAAGCATGGAAAATCAGACATAGATCTACGTCCAGAGCGCTACGCACATGAACATAGATCTACGTTTGGACAGTTTAAGGGTTAAGGTACTAAGGGTCTTTTTAAGGTAATAAGTAGCACCTTGCAAGGAAATAAATGGCATCTGTATAAATACTTGCTCTCCTGACATTAGAACCCAGCTATGCCACTGAGAACATGATGACTTTTCTAAACAGAAACAGAATGATGAAAATTTCTACCTCCTTTCGAGTAAATACCAGGTCTAGTAGTATTGTGTTCCCTTCTATTTATACAAGTCATTTCTTTAACATGCTGATGGTAGATTAACCCTTTCAGGGTCGGCAGGGCCTCTCCTATATTTGTTCTCAGGGTAGGAAATTTTTCGAAAAAAAAAAAATTATTTTTTCTTATGAAATGATAGAATATTTTCCTGATCATAATGACACCAAAAGTATGAAATTTGATGGAAAACTTATGGAGTTATGCTCTCGTGAAGTTAGTGGTCTTGACGATGTTTACGCATCAGCGATTTCGCCCACTTTGAGCCCTATTTTCAGCCAATTCCAATGTACCAGTCGACAAAAATCATACCTATTTCGCTAACAAGAATCCACCCATTTTCCAATTTCCACTATCCAATAATGTGGTCAGAAATTGGCAATTTTGCCAATTTCACACAAATTTCAAAAGATGCCAATTTCCAAATAGGGTCTAGAATAAACAAGACAGACATTTCTGGCACTAAAATAACATTTCCTCTGTTCATTACTCATGTCCCCGGGCCTCTGTTACATTTGTTTTGCTTTCCACTTTGAATTTTTATTCTCACAATAAACAGAAGATTTATGTTATGCAGACTACTGCATTTGTGTAGAAATGGCATAGAAATGGTATAAATAATATCAGGACGCGTGGCATGATTTGTTTACCTTTGAACTTTGGCAAAAATCGAACATTTCTGCTACTTTGAGCTCAATTTCAAGGTACTTTTCATTGTGAAACCAGTCAAAATCATCTCAATTTCCATAATATGTCTTCCATTCAATAAAATAAGACCAGGAAAAGTCGCTGTTTTAAACCAAAAACACGGTCGGAGTTTTTTTTTTTTATCATTATGCACTGTGTGCTGCAGGATTTGTTTTATACCACGCACACTGATTACATAGACCCATTCTCTCATATGTAGGCCTACCAGCTTTCTCTTGCTAGATTTGAAGGTGCTAGAATTTATGCATATTAGTACGGCACCAACCCTGGCCTGCAAGCCGTACTAGTACAGCTCCAACCCTGAAAGGGTTAAATACTGAATATGAAATACCTCAAGCAAACCATGCTCCTGTACCTGCAGTACTGTAGCATATACAAAATGCAATATCCAGCCCATTAAAATTACAAATATACCCATCTTTTCCGCCAATAAATTTAATGACATTCCAAGTAGGAAGATGGGGATGTGTTGTAACTAAGCTACTTTATTTTGAAAAATACAAAAATGTGCATTCTGATGCACAGTGTACCTGGAGGGTTTTCCCAGGGTCAGCACCCCTGGGAACACCCTCTAGTAGTACATTTATATTTTTTACTCAGAACTTCCTCATAATATAATAAATTATTAAGGATGTATCTAGAAAATTAAATGCTAGACTGTGACCAGTTAAAAGGAAACTTTAATAAATTCTGCTGATGTGCTATATACAAATAAACACAAGTTCAATATTTACAAACAAAATTATGAAATAAAAATGTTTTTGCATTTGATTTATACATTTTTATATTTCTGTTTTCTGCAAATAATTCTTAAGACAGAGATTTTCACATAAATAAATCAATAAAACTTTTATAAATCCAATAAATCTAAATTAACTATGCTCACTGTTATTTAACATAAACTGCAAAACACATGCTTTATAGCACTGGAATTAATATTACACTTATATCCAACTAATTCAGAAACTTTCTAAATTAAGAATAAATTTTTAACCCTTTCACAGTCCAGAGGCCAAATCTCAGAGTGACAGCCAGGGTCCAAGAACTTAAAAAAAAAAAAAAAAATTCTTATGAAATGGTAGAGAATCTTTTTCTGAAGGTAATAAAGTGAAATGTACGAAATTTGATGGAAAATTTATGAAAATTATGCTCTTGCTAATTTTGATGTGTCAGCAATATTTATGCATCGGCGAGTTTGCCGACTTAGACTCCCATTTTAGGCCAATTACATTATTCCAGTCAATCAAATTCTTAGCTATTTCCCTAGTATTATTTCTATTTTATCGACTGAACACAAGAAATCGTTCAATCAACTGTTTCAACTGCCCAATCAAGTGACTGGAAATTGGTAATTTGGTCAATTTAACACAAAGTTCAAAATATTCCAATTTCAAAATAGGGTCGAGAATAAACAATGCAGACATTCCTGGCACTAAACTAACATTTCCTCTGTTCATTAGTTATATTTTCAGGCTTTACAAATGAATTTCATTTTGATTTTTATTCACATAATGAATTTTTATTCACACTAAAAAGCAGAAGATTTACTGTTATGCAATATTGTAATAATTGTATAAATAATATCAGCACACTCATGAACGTATATGAGACCCACAGCTGATGCATATTAGACTCGTGATGACATTTGTTTACTCTCAAACATCGGCAAAAACTGAACATTTCCACTACTTTGAGCTCAGTTTCAAGCCATTTTCAATATTAAAACCAATCAAAATCATCTCTATTTCTGTAATATATATTCCATTCTACAAATCAGACCATGAAATTGTGAATACATTTGTAAATAACATAGGAAACAACACAGCAAAGATTTTAATCCAAAATTATGGTCGCAGTTTTTTTCCTCATTGTGCACTGCGTGCTGCAGGATTTGTTTTATGTGGAGCACACTTACCATGTAGATGTGTTCTCTCATATCTAGGCCTAAATTTACTGCTTACAGGTTACCTAAGTGAGTTGAGCTCATGGCATAGATCTACGGTTTGGACCCTGACTTCAAAACCGTAGATCTACAGCACGGACTCTGAAAAGGTTAAACTTTATGGGGTGAGCAAACGGAATCATTATTTTTCTTTCTTTGCTCCAATTTCAATTTAATTTTTACAGTGATTTAAGCAACATATGAAACCTACACACTGTGTTTGTAGTAACTTTTTGCCTTAAATGTTAGAAGAAAATAAATAGTGCAAAATTCTATAGGGCATAAATCTCTCCTTTTTCTACAAAATTGGGAAGATGTACAATGCTCTGTTTAACCTCTAAACGGTCCAAACGTATATATACACTCTGTCACCCAGTGCCCCAAATATTTTGAAAAATAAAAAAATAAAATTTTTTTTATTGAAATAAAGAGAAAATTGTTCTGAGTACTATAGCATTAAAATAAAAAAATAGGATCAGTACTTACTGAGATATGAGGCTGCAAAGTTGGCACTTAATGTTCACCTGACGGCAACATCCAGTCCTGCCACTAGCAGAAATATTGCCGATATATCTTTTTTTCTCATTTTTATATTATTTTATATAATTTTTATGTTCAGATAATTACAATTTATAGTAGTTCTTGTCATTTCATAACCAATCTTTGTTCTGGCACTAATATTAGGTACTGAAATTGTATTCAAATTGTCAAAAACACATTGACAGGTGGACATTTACATCTGCCATGGTCATTTACTACTGTCTAGGAAAATATACAAAGTATTTATAGGTCCCAGCAATGTTTTGGATACACAGGAGTATAGAAGAAGAAGAAGGAAGAAGAAGGAAGAAGGACGAAGAAGGAAGAAGAAGGAAGTTCCCTTGAAGCATATGTCAGTGACAAGCACCCTGAAGGGCAGTGATATGATGAGATAAGGGATGACATTTGATGGGTGCCTGTGAGGGTGCAGAGATAAGATGAGATAAGGGATGACACTTGATGGGTGCCTGCGAGGGTGCAGAGATAAGATGAGATAAAAGGTGACATTTGATGAGTTGGGCATCACTGTCTCTGCTTATCTGTCTCTCTGCTTGTCTCTCTCTCTCTCTCTGTCTCAGAGAGAGCCACTATGAACCAACAGATATTCTTATGTATTATATCTACAAGCACAGTATAGCACTCTGGACTTTTTAAGTTATCCTAGGTAATTTACACTATGTATAATTGTATTTATGTATACCTGTGAGAAAGAGATAGACAGAGACAGATTGACAGAGACAGAGATAGACAGAGACAGACAGACCCTAAACTTGGGGTCAACATCACTTTCCTCTTAAAAAAGGAGTGTTAATATGACATTACATCCGTGAATCATTGGTGTTTGCCAAACTGTTTGCTCTAGTTGGCGCTCAATTTAACTGGTGCTCCCACAAGGTACTAAGTGGTCCCAGATTTTTTTAATATGGTGCACACCGAGTGTTAAGACCCATTCTATGCTGACCAGGCATCTCAGGCCAATCTTGCCAAATTTGGAGGCAGGAAAATAAAACGTATATGTACGTTTGGGGCGCTAGCAGTAAGAACGGTAAGAACATATATATACGTTTAGACCATAAAGGGGTTAAGAGAGCAAGAACCAAAAAAATTTCACTTTTGGAATAACATACTTAGAAATACGATAGAAACAAACTGATTACATCAATATGTTCCCAGAATTACACACTATTTCTCAGTAAGAAAGCATTTTTTCCATAATTTTTCAATCTTCCTCTTTTTATAACTCCAAAAATGATCGCCCACCCCTTAATCTCTAAAACTCAAATTTCTCTAACTGGCAAAAAATAATAAGGAAAAATAAAAGGCAATCTAGAAAGATCTATTTGATAATAAAACGACTTTAAACACAAAGAATGCTTTCAAAATTTTTAACTCTAAAATTCAATAACTAAAATACATAATTTTCCTAATAAAATTACATATTAATAATTGTAATTTCAAAAATTCAGTTTAAAACTAATTATTTTTAAATAAGTGAGGCTGTTTCCAAATTTTTTTCATTAGTCCTTGAAATAGCATCTGAGCAAAAATCCAGACCATGGCAAACCTTTACAGATTTTTGTGGGGAGGGGATGGTAGAAAAGTTAGGTTAGAATGAGAGACATTTACTACTGTACAGTATATAACTGCCCATCACTTAAAATTTTTTAAAAATATTACTTGCAAACCAAGATGTGGACAACATAGAAATGGATCATCAAGAAACAATGTGAGTACAGTATATGGATTAAATAAAAGATCACAGTAATTCTCTGCCAAAGTCACAGTGCAGTAGAAAGAGAAGCAGATTTCCAGCAATATTTGAGCTTTAAACATCTATTCACTTCATTTCTTTGGTAAAACTAATACAGGTCGGCCATCACTAATCCAGCATCATTGGGGCCTGTAGTGTGCTGGATTAGTGAGTTTGCCAGATTACAGTGGTTCCCTATCAATAGGGACTCCTTCTGCTACATCTTCCTCATTTTCATCACTGCTTTCTCCTCCTGTGGATTTACAACCATCTGCACAATTTCTGAGTCAGTATAATGATGAAATTTGGGTCAGTATAATGATTTGAGCCAGTATAATGATGAAATTTTAAATTATGTAAGCCAAAATTAGTGTCGGATTACTGATGGAACCGGATAACTGATTACCGGATAAGTGATGGCCGACCTGTAACTTACTTCTATTATGCCTTCCATGTCAACAGATTATATTATAACAAATCTGTCAAACTCAAAAAAAAAAAAAACATTAACCAATTGACTGATTTTTCCTCATTCTTATTTTCTGCACTCCTGTAAGCCACTTTCACCAATATATAAATCCTTACATTATTATGACACATTCAAAGGAAACACAATTAACTAGATTTGTAAATTAATAGGGAAACAAAAATATATTTCCTGATGGCATAAAACATTGCTCATTTTTTGTGTGTTAGAAAGTGAGTTAATAAAGTTGATCTCTGGGAAGCCCGATATGGACACATTGAGCAAGAATATGGTTTCTCTCCTGTATGAGTACGAATGTGGTTCACTAAAGTATTTTTTGTGCTAGCACAATATGGGCAATGAGGACATATGAAAGGTTTCTCTCCAGTATGAGTACGTATGTGTTTTGTCATGCAGGCTTTCCTAAATGTTGAGTAAACACAGTAGGGACACTGATGCACCTTGCTGACAGCATGCCTCCCGCTATTCTTCAAACCGTCACTGTTCGATTCCACCTGTCAGAAATGCCTAACTTAGTTACTGGCATCACTCATTAAAAATCTCTTCACAATACCACATAAAAAAACATCTACTCTTAGTTTTCCATTGGCTATGAAATCATCTAATAAAACCTGCAGCTGGAACATTTTGCAGTAGGGAAAATTATTAAAAACTGCCATAAAATTCCTTGTCTTGCAACTCCAGATATCCACAGTGGAAGCAACTACAATAGCTGCACTATTACACATCGACCTTACAAGTAAATAATAAACTAAATGACAACTCCCATTCCCAGAATAAATGTGAGGTTAGTACGTACAATGAATAAACTTGCTTTTAAATAGCAAAATAAATAAAAATGACTACTTGTGCAATTAAAAAAAATCACATCTAATAACCAGGAACGACATTATCTACTTATAAAATAAGAAATAATAATAATAATGCACTACTGTCTGAACTGCATTATTCACACGGAAATTTTTTTTTATGTTCGAACAGGATACAAAATTTATCAGACCATCTCACAGAATGGAAAGAACATATAAAAGACCTAGGAAATAATAATGCCGGATGAACATTTGTTTAGAACACAATAAGCCAATTACAGAAGATTGGCTATTAAGGTGTGATTGATTAAAAAATTTTCCCCACAAAACACTTGAGAAGCTGAGGCATTATTTTTTACTGTGATGCCATAACGTTAACGAATGACGATGTAAAATAAGGAAAAATAGCTAGAAGCTGGCTTTGGAATTTCACACTGCTATATCTCTGACAGTCATTCATTCATCCTAGGTGCATTTAAATGTTGAATATGTTAGTGAGTGATAAAAAAGTGTGAAAAGCTCAGTAATTAAATTAGAAAAGGATGAAGGATAATCCTGTGGCACAACCATGATACATGCTGGTGCTTGAAGTTCACAGAGCCACCACAGTATACACCATTTATAAATAAATAGTTTATCACCACGGGAGTCTCAGGAAAATTAATAAATACATGTATAGCTAAATAAGCCGTTTCCTGCATAATAGTCAAAACATGCAGTGTTTTCATATCTTTCGCAACATTAGGGAGAATGAAGCATTATTATTATTATTATTATTATTATAATCAAAAGGAAGTGCTAAACCTACCAGGGTCATACAGTGCTACAGGGTAGGAATTGATGCAGGATCTAAGGAAAAATAAGCATAGAGATAACAAAAGTAAAGTTAGAAGGGGCTGTTAGGATTTCTAATATGAAGGATTATCAAAGTTTGTGTAATAAATCAGTTGCTGTCAAAAAGTTGAAGAGGAAGTCTATGTCAAAGGTGGAACAGTCAGCAAGGAGGGGAAAATAAAGTAAGGGCATTAGAGCAGTGACGAAGACGGAAGAAAATTGTGTGCTCATTGATAGACAGGACAGTTCAATAGAATATGGGAAATTGAAGCAGGAATTAGACAATTCTCACAAAATGGAACAGGATGCCTCTCCATGAGATACCCATGACTTAGACGAGTTTGTCCAATGCGAAGACAGGAGAGTGTTGTCTCCCAAATTCGGTATCAATGACAAGAAGATGGCTAGAAACCAAAACTTGGTTTGATAGAATATAATTTGTTATGAGTCATATCAGTCCAACGTTGTTGCCAACAGTTGCGAAGGTAGGTAGAGATTACAGAAAAATAGTCAGAGAATGGAATACCTCTATATGAAACAATTTTTTTACCACATGAAATATTAATTTTAATACACACAAACTGACACTTACCTTTATTGAAGATCTGGTGATGATTGATGGGATGGGAGGAGGGGAGAGTGTGGAAGTTGTTAATGTTTAGAAGGGGAATCCCCTTCCATTAGGACTTGAGGTATCAAGTCCTTTTCTGGGGTTACTTCCCTTCTTCTTTTAATGCCACTAGGACCAGCTTAAGAGTCACTGGACCTCTGTCGCACAACATATCTGTCCATAGAGCTCTGTACCTCTCATTCCTTTATGATTTGTCTAAAGTGGTTCACAATATTGTCATTGTAACAGTCACCAGCACGGCTTGCAATATCTGTGTGAGGGTGATTTTCATCCATAAAGGTTTGCATTTCAAGCCACTTTGCACACATTTCCCTAATATCTTTTTTCAGTTCCATACTAATTCTCACCCTTTTTACCACAGGGATGGCACTAGAAGCTTTCTTGGGGTCCAAGGTAACTTATTTTGCAGCTACAAGCACTAAAAACACTGGGATAATGCGAAATGTACCGAATGTATGCATAGATGCGACCGCACTGGCTGGCTTGTAAACACTGGCGCTCAGGCCACATGTGGATGCGTCTCGAACGAATCGCATAGGGTGAGTTTTTTAGCGTTAGCTGAGGCAAAATTTTTGCGTTAAAATGTATCGCATGCTGGATTTAACGTTAGGTGATGCCATCGTTAGCTGAGGGTCCACTGTACCTTGAAATTGAGCTCAAAGTAGCAGAAATGTTCTATTTTTCCCAAAGTTCTAAAGTAAACAAATCATGCTAAGCGTCCAATACACGTCAACTGGTGAGTCTAATATTCTTTCACAAGTGCACCGACATTATTTATACCATTTCTACACTAATGCAGTAGTCTGCATAACAGTAAATCTTTTTTTTTTTTTTGAGAGAGAATAAAAAATCAAAGTGAAAAGCAAAAGAAATGTAAGAGGGGCCTGGGGACGTGACTAATGAGCCGAGGAAATGTTATTTTAGTGCCAGGAATGACTTTCTTGTTTATTCTGGACCCTATTCGGAAATTGGCGAGGGAGGGAGGGAGTCGACGACGATTTCAACATTCTGGTGAAGGGGGATATGTGGACATACTGGGCAATCCATTGGGGAGTTTGTATTCATAAAAACGTTAAGACACTCTGGTTTTGATCAACTCATAGTTTGTGATAAATAAACGAGAAAATGTTTGTGTGACAGCAAAGTTTGTATCTGCTCATAACTCCCTCCTACCATCCTCTGCTCCTTACTATTATTTTTGTTACTGAAAATGCAAGGGAAATAATTTCATTTATATTTAAATAAAATTATTATTATGAATTAGGTAGCTTATATTTACAAAAGCATTCTTGACGTCAATCCCACAACAGTGACATGAACACACAGACTCTTAGCCCATCTCAACTCTTAAACCCAACAATAACAATGACAATGTTTATTTCCTTGTAAACTTACAATGTGTAGTTGACATGTTACAAAATATTTATTACAAAGAAAACCACTAGCATGCCTAGGCATTTTGGGCAGACTAATACTAATTCTTACTCTATACTGATATTGGTTATGGAGCAGTACATATGAACATACTCGATTTACATCGTTATTTAACTGATTTTTGGGGGATAGCCTCCATTCAAATTATGGAAGTATTGCTCTGGGCATATTTATTTAGTAAAACTCCTGTCTTATGCCCCATAATATATGATGGTTGCATGTGACTGTGGTCGAGGTGATGGCTGGTGAAAGTTGAGGAGCTGCGTGTCATGCATTTGCAGAGGTATTCTACAGGGTCATGTCAACCCGCTCCACACATTTCGAGAGCAATAAGCAATGAGAACTACAATGTAAGAATGGAAAACTTGAGTATTTTTGAGTCTTGATGAATTACAAAACTTTAAGAAAAAATTATTTGGCTTATTTCGGGGAATCTAGAAATATAACCAATTTTTCCCATATGTTCTTCATTTTATTTCTGATGATGTCTTTATGTATTAGATATTTCCAAAAATGTAACTACCTACTTAACAGTCAACTCTACATCGAAGGCCATGAAAATGATGCAAGAACTTTATTAAATTGTCCAAACATAGATCTACATTCGCTCACATAGCACTCCGAACGTAGCTGTACTTTTTTTTTTTTTACATGCTTTCTTATGGAGAAAATCAAGGTTGGAGCACTACGTGCGAAAACATACATCTACATTTGGACAGTTGAAGGGTTAAAAACGAAGTCCTATAAATGGTGGTTCAGTATGCTACAGCCCCAACTTACAATGTTCTAATTTAACCCTTAAACTGTCCAAACGTACATCTACGTTCACTCGCGTGGCGCTCCGAATATTTTGAAAAATAATTTTTTTTCCTTTTAACCCTTTGGGGGTCGCCAGGCCCTCTCAGAGACTTGTTCTCAGGGTCGCCAAAATTTAAAAAAAAAAAAAAAAATTCTTATGAAAAGATAGAGAATCTTTTCCCGATCATAATGACACCAAAAGTATGAAATTTGATGGAAAACTTATGGAATCATGCTCTCGCAAAGTTAACGGTCTCGACGATGTTTACACATCGGCGATTTTGCCCACTTTGAGCCCTATTTTCGGCCAATTCCAATGTACTAGTCGACAAAAATCATAACTATTTCGCTAGAACTCCATTTTTTCTATCGAATGAGTACAAGAAACCACCCATTTACTGATTTCAACTATCCAATAAAGTGGTCAGAATTTAGCAACTTTGCCAATTTCACACAAATTTCAAAAGATGCCAATTACCGAATAGGGTCCAGAATAAACAAGAAAGACATTCCTGGCACTAAAATAACAAGTTCTCTGTTCGTCAGTCACATCCCCAGGCCCCTCTTATATTTCTTTGGCTTTCCACTTTGAATTTTTATTCTTACAAAAAATAGAAGATTTACTGTTATGCAGACTACTGCATTAGTGTAGAAATGGTATAAATAATATCAGCGCACTTGTGAAAGAATATTAGACTCACCAGTTGAAGTGCATTGGGCACGTAGCATGATTTGTTTACTTTTGAACTTTGGTAAAAATCGAACATTTCTGTTACTTTGAGCTCAATTTTAAGGTACTTTTCATTGTAAAACCAGTCAAAATCATCTCAATTTCTGTAATACGTCTTCCATTCTATAAAATGAGACCAAGAAAACTAGAGTACAACAATAAATACCATACGAAAATACAGTGCAAAAAATCACTGTTTTAATCCAAAAACACGGTCAAAGTTTTTTTTTTTCTCATTACGCACTGTGTGCTGCAGGATGTTTTTATACTGTGCACACTGACCACATAGACCCATTCTTTCATATGTAGGCCTACCAGCTTTCTCTCACTAGATTTGAGGGTACTAGAATTTAGGCGTATTAGTATGTCAAAAACCCTGGGGCGTAAGCCGTACTAGTATGGCTGAAATACCCAAAGGGTTAACCCTTTGACTGTTTTGGTTGTATATATACATCTTACGAGCCACCGTTTTTGACGTATACATACTCAAAAATTCTAGCAGCTTCAAATCAAGCAGGAGAAAGCTGGTAGGCCCACATGTGAGAGAATGGGTCTGTGTGGTCAGTGTGCACAATATAAAAAAAATCCTGCAGCACGCAGTGCATAATGAGAAAAAAAACTCCGACATCTTTTTTTAATTAAAATGCTGACTTTGTGGTCTATTTTCGTATAGTATTTATGGTTGTACTGTATTTTCGTTTTCTTGGTCTCATTTGATAGAATGGAAAACATATTATAGAAAGAGAGGTGATTTTGATTGGTTTTACTATGAAAAGAACCTTGAAATGGAGCTCAAATTAAGGGAAATGTTTGATTTTTGCTGATGTTCAAAAGTAAACAAATGTTATTTTCCAATAAATGTCCAAGTAGCCATTCTAATATGCAGTCATGAATGGGTTGACATTATTTATACAATTATATATTACAATATTGCAGTAGTCTGCATAACAGTAAATCTTTTAATTTTTTGTTTGAATAAAAATTCAAAATACATGTAGAAAGCAAGAGTAATATCAGAGGGGCCTGGAGATGTGACTGATTAACAAAGAAAATGTTATTTTAGAGCCAGGGATGTCTGCATTTTCATTCTGGACCCTATTTTGAAATTGTCATATTTTTAATTGTCGTGAAATTGGCCAAATTGCAAATTTCTGACCACATTATTGTGGTAGATGAAATCGGTAAATGGGCAGTTTCTTGTACTCAATCGATACAAAAAATGGAGTTCTAAAGAAATAGCTACGAGTTTGATCGACTGGAACAATGGAATTAGCCGAAAATAGGGCTCCAAGTGGGCAAAATCGCTGATTCGTAAATATCGCCGAGGTTGTTAACTTCGCGAGAGCGTAATTCCATCAGTTTTCCATCAAATTTCATTCTTTTGGTGTCATTACAATCAGGAAAAGATTCTCTGTCATTTCGTATGAAAAATAATTTTTTTTTCGGAAATTTTGCGACACCTTAATATTTGGGGTTGCGACAGTCAAGGGGTTAAAATGAAGAGCACATTTTTCTTTCTGTCTGCCTGCAGTATATGTATATCACACTCCTTGAAGAATTGTGTTATGACTTCTGTTATCAGCTCGGTGACATTTGATAAATGGGTGCTCGGGGGAACCCTGATACACACAAATATGTTTCTGTCTATCTGTCTGTCTGTATCTATCTATCTATCTATCTGTCCATCTATCTTTGCCTGGAATTTTTGGATTATCCTAGGTAATTTATACTATGTATAATAACTGTACTTATGTGTGCATGTGAGATAGAGATATAGACAGATAGAGATATATAGATAGACAGAGATATAGACATAGATACACCTACCATCCGACTTACGACCGAGTTCGGTTCCAAGAAACCGGTCCTAAGTTGAAATGGTCGTAAGTCGAACTTTACTAATGAATATCAACAAAACATTTTTGTAATGACTTTATTTTATTGTTTTATTTTGGTATTTCATGTTTTACTTTACTTTTTATGCTGTTAGTACTGCATTTTATACTGTAAGGTTTAGGGTAAACACTGTGTACAACACAAATAGTTGTTTATTTCCCAGAAATTTGGCATAAAAAACATGGTCGTAAGTCGAGTGGTCGTAAGTCGGATGGTAGGTGTATACAGACAGAGAGAAAGCCAGAGACAGCCAAAGCAAGCCAGCCAGCCAACCTGCCAAATACCTAAGAACATAATAAAGAAGGAACACTGCAGCAGGCCTACTGGCCCATGCAAGGCAGGTACATGTCACCCCCCCCCCCCAGCTTTGACCAATGACCCACCTGGTCAGGTCACATCCATTGAAGGAAGGAGCATGACATCAGACCTAGTAGCACAAGCTAATCAGGTCCAACTCACACTCACCAACACTCACTCATGTATTTATCTAACCTATTTTTACTTTCCCAAGAGCAAGGGCCTAGTAACCCCTTCTGTATAAATCACTAAATTTCTTTTGGGCCACCCTGCCTTGGTGAGATACGGACGGTTTGTTGAAAAAAAAAATTTTTTTTTACTTTCCTCTTAAAATGGGAGCATTAATGTGACATGGCATCAGCGAATCCCTGGTGTTTTGCCATGATATTTGCTCTAGCTGGTGCTCAATTAAACTGGTGCTCCCAGATTTTTTTAATAGTGTGCACACTGAGTGCACAGACCCATTCTTTCATGTCTAGGCAACTCAAGCCTACCTGGAGTTTACCTGGAGAGAGTTCCGGGGGTCAATGCCCCCGCGGCCCGGTCTGTGACCAGGCCTCCTTAGGTCAGTGTCCCAGGATGCGACCCACACCAGTCGACTAACACCCAGGTACCCATTTTACTGATGGGGAACATAGACAACAGGTTGAAAGAAACACGTCCAATGTTTCTACTCTGGCTGGGAATCGAACCCAGGCCCTCGCCATGTGAAGCGAGTGCGTTAACCACCAGGCCACCAGAGCCCCATTGTGCCAAATTTGAAGGAATGAAAAATAAAGCGCTGATCTATGTTTGGAGTGCTACGCGTGCAAACGTAGATCTATGTTTGGACAGTTTAAGGGTTAAAGGAGCGATGAGCAAAATATTCTTTTTTTTTTTTTTTTTTTGGGGGGGGGGGGGGAGGCAGATTTCAAGGGAATGTTTACTGTGAATTAAGCAGCATTTGAAACCTAGACACCGTGTTTTTAGGACTTTTTTCCTTACAGTTAGATAGAATAAAAATAAATAGTGCCATATTCTATAGGGCTTAAATCTATCCTTCTACTACAAAATATGTAAGACTTACAATGTTCTAGTCAACAACAGATGAAAGATAACGAGTTAGGTAATCTAGTTACACGGACATTTGAGCAAAATGTAAATAGACTGCATTATACAAAATGTTGAAATATTTTTTTTTTTAAGAACTTTTTTGGGAGAAAAAATCACTAAAAACAAAATGGTTAAACATATCACAAACCTTCTATGTAATTCAATAGAACCATCATTCCTCAATAACATGTGAAAAAATCATGATCCTCCTATAAATACTCTTTGAATGAGAGGGAAAACAATTCCAATAACTTATTCCTGAGTTATTTCTAATTATGTTTTATGTAAAACCCTATGGTTATGGCCGCCAAATCTGAGCGTATTGCACCCCTCCATCCTTGTTGACAGCCTGCAGGCTACTGAGGGACAATCTCACCTCTCTCTTCACTTTAGTCCTCAGAGAAGTTGTCATGTAAAGTGTTAAAAATGAAACAATCATAAAAATCGTAATTTTTGGAGTAAAAAAATAAAAACATTAATTGCCAACATGTTCTCTTGCTGACACCAAGAACAACATACTTGGAAAGACATACTTACAAATATGATAGAAACAAGCTGATTTCATCAACATGTTGCCAGAATTATGCACTATTTTTTGGAAGGAAAATATTGTTTTCCATAATTTTTCAATTTCAATTTATCACTAAAAAAAGGTTTGTCACCTCCTTAACCCTTTTGCTGACTGTGCTGAAGGTCACTGCCAGTGCCAAAGTACTATGTCATGAGCTCAGCTCACTCATAAGTTGTGAGCAGTAAATTTGGATAATGGGTCTGTCTATAAGACAAGTGTGCACCATATATAAAAAAAAACCTGCAGCACACAGTGCATGGCAAGAAAAAAAAAGTGTGACCATATTTTTGGTTAAAAGCAGCAACTTTGCAGTGTATTTTCATATGATTTTTAAGGTTGTATTCTTGGTCTCAACTGATAGAATGGAAGATATATTACAGAAATAGAGATGATTTTGATTGGTTTTACGAGTGAAAACAGCTTGAAATTCAGCTCAAATTAGCAGTCCAGCTGCTACCTGTATTTTATGCTATATCGTAACTCTCTTCTGTTTAGCCAACATGTATAAAATAATTACTTCAAGTTAAAAGGACCAGTAGTGAGCATAAAATATCGGATAAAATTTTCTTTAGAAAAAAGCTAACTGACATTATAGCTCAGGAAGTAATCTATAATTATAACAAGGGTTTCTATGACAAATTTGATTATGTGTAGAACAACTGACTGGCAATGAACTTTAAGAAATGCATTAACATCACAACTTAGGTTCTACTGTATTGTACCACTTA
Source organism: Cherax quadricarinatus (assembly GCF_038502225.1). Lineage (NCBI taxonomy): Eukaryota > Metazoa > Arthropoda > Malacostraca > Decapoda > Parastacidae > Cherax > Cherax quadricarinatus. The sequence continues at coordinate 16,266,972 of NC_091314.1, forward strand.
AATAACTTGTGTTTTAACATCTAGAACATTATTCAGTGCTCACAACTCCTTACTGTACAAGGCAGGAGAGAGATCAAAAATGGAAAGTGTGCAGAAATAATTTACTGCTTGCTTAAAATCAATAAAACATCTAAACTACAGGGAGTTCCTCAAAGCACTTGGAATGTACAAGTGAGATACCTAGTAATATGTACATATAAAATGGTGTCTAAGCCTTTAAGCAGTAGCAGCCTGGTTGATCAGGTGGTCAAAAAGGGTAGTATGTCCTCAGGCTGGACTGGAAGAGCAAAACTCTTCAACCAGTTCACAGGTATTGTGTCTGTGTTTACACTCTTGGCCCTGAAAGTATCTGCTGACACCAGAGTTTAGTACTTTATAGTCACAGCAAAGTGGTTGAAAAATTAAAATAGGTTCCAAAGTTTCCAGTTCACAAGAGTGGACATGTGTCACGTGGGGCATTTGTAAGTTGCAAAAGTGTAAGTGAAAGCTGTAATATTTGGTGGCTTATTGCAATTTCTTGTGGTTAATCTGTGATGAATTATAGCTGGTTTGCTAGTAGCTTTTTTTTTTTTAACCCTTTGAGGGTTTTGGTCGTACTAGTACGTCTTACGCGTAGGGGTTTTTGACGTACTAGTACTCATAAATTCTAGCGGCCTCAAATCTAGTGGGAGAAAGCTGGTAGTCCTTCATAAGAAAGAATGGGTCTATGTGGTCAGTGTGCACAGTCTAAAAAAAATCCTGCAGCACACAGTGCATGAGAAAAAAAAAACTTTGACCATTTTTTTTAATAAATCAGCGACTTTGCAGTGTATTTTCGTATGGTATTTATTGCTGTATTCTAGTTTTCTTGGTCTCATTTTATAGAATGGAAGACATATTACAGAAATTGAGATGATTTTGACTGGTTTTACAAAGAAAGGTGCCTTGAAATTGAGCTCAAAGTAGCAGAAATGTTCGATTTTTACCAAACTTCAAAAGTAAACAAATCATGCCAAGCGTGCAATACACGTCAACTGGTGAGTCTAATATTCTTTCACAAGTGCACCAATAATATTTATACCATTTTTTACACTAATGCAGTAGTCTGCATAACAGTAAATCTTATATTTTTTGTGAGAATAAAAATTCAAAGTGGAAAGCAAAAGAATATAAGAGGGGCCTTGAGACGTGACTAATGACCAGAGGAAATGTCATTTTAGTGCCAGGAATGTCTTTCTTGTTTATTCTGGACCATATTCGGAAATTGGCATCTTTTGAAATTTGTGTGAAATTGGCAAAATTGCTAAATTCTGACCACTGTACTGGATAGTTGAATTTCATAAATGAGTGGTTTCTTGCACCCATTCGATAGAAAAAATGGAGTTCTAGCGAAATATTCATGTTTTTTGTCGACTAGTACAGTGAAACTGGCCGAAAATGGGGCTCAAAGTGGGCAAAATCGCCGATGCGTAAACATCACCGAGACCGCTAACTTTGTGAGAGCATAATTCCGTAAGTTTTCTATCAAATTTCAAACTTTTGGTGTCTTTATGATCGGGAAAAGATTCTCTATCTTTTCATAAGAGAAAATATTTTTTTTTTTTTTAAATTTGGCCGACCCTGAGAACGAGTTTCGGAGAGGGCCTGTCGACCCTCAAAGGGTTAAACAGTTGAATTTACATGCCAAGAATTGATATCTTACCTCAGCTGAGTTGAAAGCCTGACCCTAAGGCCTACATCAGGGAACTGGGGTGAATTTCCCCAAATGGGGTAAAAATGAAAATCTTGGGGTAATAAAGGCTCAATAAACATAAATAAAATTGCACAAAAACTAATTACAGTATTTAATAACGAGGCAAAATATGCAAGTTATATTTTTCCAAACTTTTAGTTCCTTAACCCTTTGACTGTTTTGGTCATATATATGTACATAATCTTACGAGCCACCGTTTTTGACGTATGTATATATACTCATAAATTCTAGCGGCTTCAAATCAAGCAGGAGAAAGCTGGTAGGCCCACATGTGAGAGAATGGGTCTGTGTGGTCAGTGTGCACCATATAAAAAAAAATCCTGCAGCATGCAGTGTATAATGAGAAAAAAAAAACTCCGACCATTTATGGTTGTATTCTCATTTTCTTGGTCTCATTTGATAGAATGGAAAACATATTATAGAAATAGAGGTGATTTTGACTGGTTTTACTATGAAAAGAACCTTGAAATGGAGCTCAAAGTAGGGGAACTGTTTGATTTTTGCTGATGTTCAAAAGTAAACAAATGATGTCATTTTACAATAAATGTCCAAGTAGCCATTCTAATATGCAGTCATGAATGGGTTGACATTATTTATAAAATTATTACAATATTGCAGTAGTCTGCGTAACAGTAAATCTTCTATTTTTTGTTTGAATAAAAATTCAAAATAGAAAGCAAGAGTAACATCAGAGGGGTCTAGAGACGTAACTGATGAACAAAGAAAATGTTATTTTAGAGCCAGGAATGTCTGCACTGTTCATTCTGAACCCTGTTTTGAAATTGTCATATTTTTTCATTTTCATGAAATTGGCCAAATTGCAAATTTTTGACCACATTATTGGGTAGTTGAAATCGGTAAATGAGCAGTTTCTTGTACTCAATCGATAGAAAAAATGGAGTTCTAAAGAAATAGCTACGAGTTTGGTTGACTGGAACAATGGAATTAGCCGAAAATAGAGCTCAAAGTGGGCGAAATCACTGATTCGTAAATATCGCCGAGGTTGCTAACTGCGCGAGAGAGTAATTCCATCAGTTTTCCATCAAATTTCGTTTTTTTTTTTGGTGTCATTACAATCGGGAAAAGATTCTCTATCATTCCATAAGAAAAAATAATGGGGGGGGGGGGTAGTTTGTGACACCAGAAGACACCTCAGGATTTGGGGTTGCGACAGTCAAGGGGTTAATAAAATGAAAAATCTAATTTATAGAGAACATTTCTTAAGTTGGTAATAATGCAAAACAAGTATGGATTCAATAATAAAGGGTAATTTTGCTGTATGCAAATTTGTTTAGGGTAATTCCCCAAAAAAGTTCACTGACCTCTACCCTAAGGCATACTACCACCCCCATCTTCCCTAGTTTTTAACCTGTAACAGTCAATTAACTTCTAAGTACCTATTTTCTGCTAAGTGAACTGGGTCAAATGATGTAACCGACTTGCCCAAGAGTACACCGAGAGATTATTCAACGACTTGCTGTCTTCAAGAAGGAACTAGACAGGTTCCTCAAGCAAATTCTGGGTTGTTATTTGTATGCTAGACTGTATGCGGCCAGCAAAAACAGCCGTTCACCACTTTACTGGATAGTAATGATATTGAGATTACATGTTTCCTACTTGAAATTAAACAAAATTGTTTTACAGTTTTATTATAAGTTCATTAACAAGCACACTTTGTTATTCCTCAAACATATTAAGATTATCTTGATGCACAATCATGAACAGGGATAAATAAAAGATATTAATTGGAACACTGTTTTCATTAAATGTAGGCACCAGTCACAGTATCTGTCATAATTAAAGTTTACAGAATTATGTGTATGCTGCAATAATTTAACCCTTTCACTGTCACAGCCCCCGAAACTAGAAGTCCTGTCAGTGTTGCAATTATCCAAAGAAGAAGAAGAATTTTATCTTCTAAAATGGCAGAGAATCTTTTTCTAAGGACAATGACACTCCACAATGAATATTATGCAAAACCTATAGAACTATGCAGTCATAAAGTAGAAGTTGAGGAGCACTTTACTCAACTCTTGATTTCACCCAATTTTAGGCCCATCCCAGTGCTCAAACTTACCCAATTCCAGGAAATTTACTAGTATGCTTTCCTTCTATTGACTGAGCACAAGAAACAGCCCATTAAAATATCAAAAGTGCCCCATAAAGTGCCCAGAAGTCAGTAATTTGATCAATTTTGACCTATTTTTCAGTTAATAAACCCTAACCAAGACTGATTATCATGGTTTAGACCATCCCAGTAATTGAACCATATCTATTAAAAAATCAATAAAACAGACTAGGGAAAGAGGGAAGGGGTCCCAACCATTCCTCGGGAAAACCACCCAAAAAAATAAATAAATAAATAATTCTGCCAACAATGAGGGAACATTTCAGGCCACTTCTGGTTCAAAACTGACAAAAATCATTCCCATTTTGCTAGAAAATATCTCAAATTCAATATTACACCCAAAACACAAGGTCAGAGGTTAACTGTGGAGTGGGGAGTGGTTTTTTTTTTACCATACCATCACACCCATCACACAGACCCTCTCTTTTATGTCTAGGTCAAAATTTAACACTCATAGAATATTTGAAGGCACTATGATTAAGATGCATATACAGTATACATAAGTGCCACTCACCTCAATAACATATACCTACTTGGGAGACAGTGAAAGGGTTAATATAAATTATTTATGTGTGTAAGTATTACAATATTGTAATAATTCTTAAACTTAATTTTTAAGTACATTATGTTAATACTTTACACATTTTAATTGTTTTGTAATATGAATGTGATCAAATTATGTAAAACTTCAACTTATTACTTATAAGTCACTGATTAGTTGCTAGTGTGTGTCTGCTACCATTGTATACATTGCACTGTAGTTATGCAGTACATACAGCATGTACTGTGTGCTCTGCTAAGTACATTTATATAAAACTGTATGACAAATGTATTAATAATCACTGGGAAGGCTGAAATATGCTCTACAACAATTCTGCATTAATGACAAGCAACTGTATGCAACACATATTCTTCTTTAAAGAAAGACTTAATGAAATTATACAAAAAAGTTGACAGCATTTATTTAGATTTAAATGTGCATTTGAAAGAAATTATTTTTGCAGATAGAAAAGCTGTGCATATGGACCAGTCACCAGTGGTGACTGGTCCATATGCATTGGACCACCATATGCCGTATGTACTGGACCACCAGAAAGTCTGTTCTAGAACTGGGCCATAGAGGAGTGATAACCCACAGAACCATTAACAGGTTTTCCCATGAGGATCAATACTAGCCCTGACAATGTTCTTTAAGTTACATAAAAGACGTGTCAGAAGTAACTACAGTATATGAATATTTTGTGTAAATACTATAATACAAACATTTTAATCACTGTATCAAATTAAAATGTATAAGAATCCTACAAGAAGTTTAGAACAAAGAAAATAGTGATAAATTAATAATGGAATGCTATGAAGAGACACTACATGTCATGTGCATGAAATTAGTACATTATAAGGAAGTTCTTATGAAGAATATAGCTACCATAAAATTACAGCATCTGATAAGGAGAAAGATTTTGGTGTGATTACTATTTAAAGGTTATCACCAGAAAACCACACATATATGCAGAAAAGAGAGAACCGTAAAATGATAGCAGCTTAGAACCCTTAAATAATATGCATAGAGAAATATTAAAACAATATATTCAGTGTGGTTTCAACATTTAAGAATAGCAGGCAAAATGTAAAATACAAAAACTTTAAGAACAAAATAAATTCCAGAATCAGAAATTATGAATTGTACATGAATTCCCTATTTGGGTCGCCCTGCTTTGGTGGTAGTCAATGTGGAAAAAAAAAAAAGGTAAAGAAAGATATGTAGACAACTGATTACTATAAGTTAATAAAAAGTGTACAAAAAATGCAAAGTCAGCAATAGGGGGGACAAAAGGCCACAATTTCAATTTGCAAGAAAGCAGCACAAAAGAGAACTAAGAAATACTTCACAGAAATTATGATGGAAAATTGTAACAGGCTTTAACCCTTAAACTGTCCAAACGTAGAGCTACATTGACATGCATACCACTCCTCCTAGATCTACATTTTTTTACATAAGAAAGTATGTAAAATCAGATGTAGATCTACATCCGGAGCACTACGCACATGAACGTAGATCTACGTTTGGAGAGTTTAAGGGTTAAGAGAAGGCAGCATTCACCTCACAAACTAGAATCTTCAAAAATTAAGGTGGAATATCAAGAATAGTTCTACTCATTTAATTACAAATATGTAATCACAAGGTCTACACTACTGTTATTTGGTTAAAAAATACATCTATAAAAAGATGAGTGATTATGAATGAAAAATAGCTATTTTCCATAATGGATATTCTCTCTTTATTCATCATAAAATTAAGTTTACACAATACAAAAATAAGAATGCAATATTAAGTTTTCTACAAGTAATGGGTCAGCAGTATTTTAATTTCTTGACTATATTTACAGCTGTCAAAGTTCTGCTCAGCAATGGAGAGGTATAGTATAACAAATAATGTCTGCAGCACAAGAAAACAAATACTGTACACTACAAGAATAAAAATTACAGTAATAAATAAGTTTTCATTTCATAGATATTTATACACAGTATATTTGCTAATTATCTCTTGTGTGTTAGAAGGTGAGAAAATAAAGTTGACCTCTGTGAAGCCCGATATGGGCACATGGGACATGAGTAAGGTTTCTCTCCTGTATGAGTACGAATATGATTATTCAAAGTAGTTTTTGTCCTAGCTCGATATGGACAATGAGGACATATGAATGGTTTCTCTCCAGTGTGTGTGCGAATATGCTCTGTCATACAGGCTTTCCTAAATGTTGAGTAAACACAGTAGGGACACTGATGCACCTTGCTGACAGCATGCCTCCCGCTATTCTTCAAACCGTCACTGTTCGATTCCACCTGTCAGAAATGCCTAACTTAGTTACTGGCATCACTCAAAAAACTTTTCACAAAAGACCAATATATATATAATACTTAAATTCTTTCTTGAAGTACTGATAAATGATATACAGTACAGCGAAACCTCGATTTAATGGAAAAAATTTAAAATATACACTGACAAGTATGTTTGAATAAGACACAATATGTAGTTCATGGCATTTATTGAGAAGACATGGACAAATTGTTTCCTCAATAAATACCATAACCTCATAGTGTGTCTCATTCAATAATAGATATTCCTATATTTAACAAACTTTGTTAAATTTAAAATTTATTTATCCTGCCAATGGATGTTTCTGGATTTAATGGACTTGGTCCAGTAAATCACAACTCAAATTACCCAACAAACAATAATAGTAACAGACAATTTTTGGATTTAACAGGCTTTGCCCATTAAATCCAAAATCAACTTTCCCAGCAAATGGACAATTCTGGATTTAAATCATTAAATCCAAAATTCATTAAATTGGGGTCCGTAAATCAAGGTTTTACTACATCATGCTTCTTTAGATATTTTATGTTTATTTACTTGTTTATGACGATATGAACATACAAAATTATGAAACACTGTACTAAGTAAATCACAATGTTAAGCTTATCATGGGTCTAAAGCAGAAAAAAAATTACCCATAAAAGCAAATAAAACTTTACTGGCATAAAAAAGCCAAGCCATGTCAACTTTAACCTTCTGAACTTGCAAATTATCATCAAAATAGTGTACCTAAAATATGAGCTATTAAAAATTAAGGCCTTATCAATTTAATAAGCAGTTATATTCTAAATTTAGTCATTTCTACACACTTATAAAGACCAGAATAAAAGGAAAAACTAATGCCAATGAATTGTTTTTATATAGATCACTAAAGGCAAAATGCTATTATATATGGAAGAACCACCACTCAGTGAAGAGTCGGAGTTAAAGATAAAGCAGAATTTAACAATCATTCTTATTACTAATTTCTGAATACTGTACATAGAGGCACAGTTCCTTTAATCAATCAAAACACATTAAAATGAGTTATAAAAGTTATGCTTCGAATTTAGAGCTAATGCTGGAAATCAACTGGCAAAAAAAAAAAAATTGGGCAATACAGAATATACTGTCTATACCTAAATCACAGATCCTCATTATTAACACAGTATAATAAGCATGATGCAATACACTTGCAGGGGTCAGACAGGCTTGACTCAAGAAAAGAGCATCTCCAATTCCTTAGATCAAAAGTCCTTCAGCACCATCAAGCACCCCTTAATATGGCATAGCCCTTAAAATTCACATGAACATTATTTATTTAAAGCTAGCTACAGTACCTCCAATTATTGATGGGTAGTTTATGACAGATAGTGATTAATACCACATTCTAGGACCAGAGAATAACAACTGTACAAATTTTGAAAAATGTGTGTGTAAGGAGTAAAGAGGTCTGATCCTGTGGCTAATTAGGTACCAGGTAGGACATTACCACTAGGCTACTAAAACCATATGTGAGGAGATCAAAGTTTACATGTACTACACAGTAAAACCTCTAATTAATGGATTTTGGGAATTACAGACAAAACAAATTGATTGGATAAACATTGGAAGCATTGAACACAGTGGAGAAAAGTCTGTAATTCCATTTTTTTCTCATAGCAAGAGTGCCTGGTTGTTTTCTAAAGCATTGACCCAAGTCCAGTGGCTTCAACATTAGGACCTGTCAATTTTCACATTGTTAACAGAACCATAGAGCTCCTGCACCAGTTTATTGTTTATGCTCACTCACTTGTCATTCAGTCTCCAATTTTATCTGGATCTAGAGTGTTTTCTAATTAACAATGGATTCTAAAGCAAGTGGTGGCGCCAAGAGAAAACACGCGGTTCTCACTGCTAAGCAGTGGCATGAGCATGTGAAGTATATGATATCTGTAGAAGCAAGGGCAAACTTATAGACTATGCTCTTAAGTTTAATGTAGATGCTAGTGAATCTATACAGCTCCTCTGACCCAGAATAAAAGTTATTCTGAGTCACCACTATTGGTCACGGCAGTTTATACCTCATCTCTCCACCACAAAAATGTAAGCAATATTACCTTTGATATATCTTTGGTGGGTTCTGATAGTTTTTCTACTCCCAGTGCCTGGCCTTGGTCCAGGCTCATCTGGTGCTTGTCTGTTCAACCAGCCTCTGGTGTTGGTGGCCCAATGACCCACATATCCATCACAGCCTAGTTGATCTGGCACCTGGTGATGATACTTGTCCAGTTTCTTCTTGAAGACATCTACACTTGTCCAAGCAGTGTTTCTGATGTCTTCGTAAGATGTTGAATAGTCTGGGGCCCCGGCACCCCTGCTTTTTTCTGGGTATAAATATTTTGCACTTCTTCCTGCATCTCTCAATACAGTGTGTTTTCATGGCAATGTACAGATTTAGAACAAGGCCTTCACGAGAACACAAGCAATTTGAAGTGTCCCCACTGGAACTATTTCCCTGGTTTTGAAAGTTCTTATTATCCACTCTATAATCTTCCTAACCGTAGTGACATTGGTCTTATAGTGTTCTTTGAAAGGTCAGCCGACATAATTATTCCTAGGTCTTTCACATGTTCCTTTTATTCTATTTGATAATCCTCTTGAGTTTTGTATACAGGGTCTCTTTTGAATTCATTCTTTCCATACCTAACCAGCTGGAACTTATCACCATTGAAAGTCTTGTCTACTGTTCTCCACTGCCCACTGGGAAACTTTGCTTATATCTTCCTGCAATTTTTCAGTGTCTCCTACTGAGGTGACTTTCATTCTTATTTTAGTATCATATGCAAATGATGATACAAAACTGAGACAAGTGTTTTTATCTTATGTATGTGCTATGAGTTTAAGACACAGCAGAGGCACTAGGCCAGTGCCATGACGTATTGAGCTTATTACCTCACTGATGCTGGATTTTGTTCTGTTTGCTACTACTCTTACTCCTCTTCACATTCTATGTTAGATACCTGAATATTCATCTGTCTACCTTCCCTGTTATGCCTATGATCCTCATTTTGTATGCAATTACCCCATGATTGCATTCCTCAAATACCTTTGCAAAAATCTGTGTATATCACATCTGCATTTTAGTTTTCTTCTGCCTCCGTAATTCTGTCATAGAGGTTTAGCATTTATGACAGGCATGATCTTTCAGTTCTAAAATTATGATTGTTTGGGTTATGCAGATTGTACTGTTCCATAAAGTTTATAATTTGACATATCATCACTCTTTTGAAGACTTTTATGATGTGGAATGTTAGGGCTGCTGGTCTCTAATTTTTGGCTAGTGCTCTACATCACTATAAAATTACTATGCAATACAATACTGTAACAATACAGGTTTCAATACCTGCACTCTTAAGAGTCCAGTTGTTTCCTAAACCAGAAGGCTTGGTCTACTGGTTCAGAAGGCAATTAGATGATCAAGAAAAATTCATTTCATAATACAGAAGTTTCAGATAATAGCCAATATCATACACCCCCTCCCCTAACTTATTATATGAGGTTAGACAACAGGCAATTTATATAAAATTAAAAGATTATATGTCCAATGCTTCAGTTCACACTACCATGACCTGTGACCTGTCTGGTGCTACTTATGTGTATTAATGCAATTATTATTATTACAATCAAAAAGAAGTACTGAACCTATTAGGGTCATACAGTGCTGCAGAGCAGGGATTGGTGCAGGATCAAAGGATAAGTAAGGGTGGAGAGGACAACAAAGGTAAAGTTAGGAAGGACTGTGAGGAGTCTTAAAGGAAGGATTATCAAAGTTTGTGTAATAAATCAGTTGCTGTCAAAAAGTCGAAGAGGGAGTCTGTGTCAAAGGTGGGGCCATCAGAAAGGAGGGAAGATAAGGTAAGAGCGTTAGAACACTGACAACGTTGCATGAAAATTCAATGTGCTCGTTGATAGACAAGATCCATAAAGTCTTCCCTAAACTTCATTTTATAATTACTAGCTACTATTAAGGTTCCAGCTTTTGCAAACAGTTCAATTCTTACAGGAAAGACCAATATGAGACAGATCCCTTTATCATAAGAGATGAGCAATGGGGAGACTTTATGTTAGAGGTCAAGTGTTAGTGCCATCACATGTCAACAAATGAATTGTACAAATAGCAAGGCTCTGGGAGTAGAAAAATACTTGAAACTCATCAAGGGTATATCAAATGTATTCCTTCCACATAATGCTTACTGCTAAGCTAGTATGTCATTTCATTATACAGTGAATGAGATCGTATGCATGCGTGCACATATGAATGTGTTTGATGCGAGGGGAGGCAATTGATTTTTGGGACCTGACAAGCTGCTGGGGTGTGAGCAAGGTAACAATTTGTGAAGGGGTTCAGGGAAACTGGTTAGCTGGACTTGAGTCCTTGGAGGTGGGAGAGTGTTGGCAAGAATATGTCAAAGTAGAAATGTGTGAAGGTTAAGAATGACCAAGAAGTAGAGGTGAGTACTAGATCTGATTTAAATACTGGGAACCATAAACCATGATTAATCATTCCTGGGTATATCGTAACACCTGAGAAATTTAATAACTCTTCAATTTTTTGTGTGATAATGAATTGAAAATGGAAAGCAAAAATAGAAGGTGCCTGGGATATGAATAACCCTTTCACTATCCAAGCCTCTGAAATGAAACTTGTTCTCAGTGTCCAAAAATTAATAAAAAAAAAAATCTGAAATGGTAGAATCTTTTTCTGAATGTAATGACACCAAAAGTGTGAAATTTGATGGAAAACTTATGGAATTGTGCAGGCACAAAGTTAGCAGTCTTGCTGCAATTTATGCACCTGTAATTTCACCTACTTTGAATCCTAATTTAGGACAATTCCATTGTTCCAATCAACCAAATTCTTAGCTGTTTCACTAGTATCGAATTTGTACAAGAAACCATTCATTCAACTATTTCAACTACTCTACAAAGTGATCGAAATTTGGTAATTTGACCAATTTCACACAAAATTAAAAAAATACCAATATATAAATAGTCCATAATAAACAATGTAGACATTTCTGACACTAAAACATTTCCTTTGTTCATTAGTCACATCCCCAGGCCTCTCCTATATTACTTGCTTGCCATTTTGAATTTTCATTCACACAAAAATAGAAGATTTACTCTATTTCTCAGATAATAAAATATAATCAGGAAAGATTGTTCATGGTTTGCAACATCTCAATAATTAAGTTCAGCTATGAAAAACCCATAAAACAGACTGTGGGTTGTAGAGGGAATTCACCCGTTCATTAGAAAATCAGCAAAAAATGAATATCTCCACTATTCTGAACTCAATTTCAAGCTACTTGCAGTCGTCAAACCAATCACAATGATCTTTATTTCAGTAACATGTCTTCTATTCTATCAAATGATACAAAGAAACAACCATAAAAAACATCCAAGAAAACACCGAAAATTCACTATTTTAATTCATACACAGGGTCAATTTTGTTTTTCCCATGATGCACCGCATGAGTCAGGATTTTTTATATGGTGCACACTCACCATACAAACCCATTCTCTCACATCTAGGCCAAAATTTACCACTCACAGCTCATCTGAGTGAGTTGAACTCATGATGTAGAACTACTTCAGGGACCCCTGGCCTCAGTGTCATAGCTCCACATGACGGCCAGCAAAAGGTTTAACTTTGTGGGTGTAGGCAGTAAAGGGGCCGGTAAGTCTAACGGGTCGACTCTTTTATTTGTCGACTGATTACGTTCATTTTTGCTGTACTATTAGAAGCTTATATCAAACGTGCTTTGATGAAGTTTCAGAAAGATCGGCCAAAGAGCAAATGAAAAAAGTTAATTTTACTAAAAATTTAACAAAAATTACATTTGGCAGCGGACCCCTACGAAGTGGTACTTGGAAAAGTGGTTTTGACACTTGCTGCTGATAAAATGCTTCTAATTCCATCATTGCTCAAGTACCAATTCTATAGTAAACCTTATCTTCATTCTAAAAAAAATAAAGTTTAATAGTTTTTTTGACGTTTAGGAAGATATCAGCCTTGTTGCCCACACAAATCTGAAAATATTTGGGATACTTCAAAATGGTACATGACATCTTGTTAAGCAATCATTCTTTTATGTTTGTTATTAAATTCAGGTCAATTCATTCATAAATAATGATGGCCTGCCCCCAAATAGGTAAATAACTTACTTCCGAGATAATGGCCGATACGCGCAGCTGCCCAGGTATGCAGGGAAATATTTTTTTTCCCTGAAAAATTCACTTTCTTTACACTTTTTCCATAACCTACAAGCGTTTATTACAGTTAGCCATCTTCAACCTCCGTTTTTTCTCATTATAGTAACTAGAGACTGGGTATATGGCCTCGAGATGGCTTTGGTCCATAAATTCTTTCCTCTCAGGCATCATATTATGCAATATATTATTTGTTCTGGCGTACTTTTTATGTTTCTATGCTATTATTATATCACCTTATGTCATATTAGATCAATTGTGATAGGTAAATAAGCCTTATAATTGATATTAGCATGAGTATAGAATATTGTGTTGGCTGGTGTGTGTCTGCCATGTCAGCACTTATTCCCAGGGGATGTTCCTGATTGGTTCCTTCTTTCTTATGTTCTAATGTATTTGACTGGCTGGCTGGCTGACTGGCTTTGGCTGTCTCTGTCTGTCTATATCTGTCTCTCTCACATGTACTCCTAAGTACAGTTATTATACATATGTAAATTACCAAGGATAATGCAAAAATTCCAGGCCAAGTGCTATGCAGTGTTTGTAAGACATAAATAAACATGATGCAAGTAATAGCAGTGTCACTTGCTCAGCAATCAGGGAGAGGCACATAAACCACAGCCGCTCCCTGAGACAGAGACAAGCAGATGGAAAGGCAGACACACACAGGCAGACAAAGACAAATAAGCAGAACTAGACAGACAGATAAGCAGAGCTAAACAGACAGATAGACAGACATACAGATAGACTGACAGACAGACATACAGAGACATGTTTGTGTGCAACAGTAAAAACATACACATAAAGCCATGGTTCCCTGCAGCAGCTACAATCATCAAATGTCACTGGCTGTCACTTGCTCTTTGATACTTGTCATAACACCATTCTTCAGAGAGTTGCATACTCCAGCACGTCTAAAACATTGCTGGGACCTATAAATACTTTGTATATATTTCTAGAAAATAGTAATGACCAAGGCAGGTGAAAATGTTCACCTGTCGGTGTTTGTTACTATTTGAGTACTATTTCAGTACATAATATTAGTGTTAGAACAAAGACTGGCTATGAAATCACAAGAACTATTATAAATTGTAATTATCAGAACAAAAAATTATATAAATTAAAATAAAAATGAGAAAAAAAGGTAAATTGGCAACATTTCAAGCTGCAGGACTGGATGTTGCAATCAGGTGAGCATCCAAAGCCAATTTCGCGTTTTTTTATCTCGGTAAGTACTGGTTCTAATTTTTTTTTTTTTGGTCTTATACCACACAGAAAATTGCCCTCTTTAATTTAAAAAGAAAAAAAAAAAGAAAAAAATTATTTTTTAAAATATTCGGAGCGCCATGCAGGTGAACGTAGATCTATGTTTGGACAGTTAAAGGTTTAAAGTTTTGTGCATCATGACTATTTCATATATAATAAAGAAGGAATAACCTTTTGAATCGGATATCAATAAAGTTCAGTCTTCTATGCCAATCTTTGACTGTTTTTGAATAACTCATATACATACACAATGTAAGGTATTACAAATTCAAAAGAAATTTAAGGAGAAGGGAATAATTAGGCTGTATTCAGGAAAAATGAAATAGACAAAATATTTTTTATTGATGGGAATGGCAAGATACTGTATATGGAGGTTTTAAAATACCTTAAGGTATATTTTTGTTATTACACTGGCATTATATACAGTAGACCATCGTTTAACACAGTAGTTACGTTCCTGAAAATGCCGTGGAAGTTAAAACCGTGTTAGACAAACTGAAGAACTTATGGGGAAAACAGGGTTACATTCCTGGGAGCAAGCAAAAAGCCAAACATTTTTTTTAGATCAAGATCTTACAAAAATAAAAGTGAATATGTAATTGTAGTTCATTGTAGTGATATACTATTATGTTTTTACTGCTTATGACTACAAATGCAACAGAAATAATAGTATTCCTTACCTTAAATTGTGAGCACTGGTGTTTGTTGATCATTGTGAAGAGAGTGGAGAGTTATGCCGAGGCCCAACTGGGCTGGGGTGGATGGTAGAGGTTCTGGTACTGAAGTTGATGGTTGTACTGGAGTGTGTATAAATTCTGTAATGGATTTCTGGGCTATTTTACCCTACAGTACATTATACGGCTGACGATAAGGCATCAGCTGCAATAGGCAATGTTTCAGAGCACTGCTTCTAGATTTGTCAGGGTCCTCTTTAGTCAGTCAGTAAATCAGTCAAATCAGAGAATAAGTCAAGTCAGTCAGTCAGTCAATCAAGTTATTCAGTCAAGTTAGTAAGTCAGTCAAGTCAATAAATAAGTCAGTCAGTAAATCAGTCAAGTCAGTCAGTTATTCATCACACAAACTCATATATTTACCTCATTCTTTTTAACTGTACAAACTGATGCTTCATTAAGGCCTCAGGTTATCTCTTGTCTAATACTGTATCTGTATTTTCTTACTGCTAGTGCTCTGAACATAGATCTACGTTTTATTTATCCTGGCTTCAAATTTGGCGTAACAGGCCTGAGCATCCTAGACACAAGAGAATGGGTCTGCGTACTCAGTGTGTGCCACGTGAAAAAATCGGCAACGCCTGGATACCACATGGTAGCACCAGTTACATTCAGCTCCAACTTGGGTCAACATCATGGCACATCCTCGCGATTCACTCACGCCTCGTCATGGTAACACTCTTATTCGAGAAAAGTGGTTTAGAACGTGAGTTTAGCGGATCTGACACTGATGTGGCCACTAATGATCAAGGAATTAGTGAAAATATCGACGATAACCCAGATGACCCTCAGCCCATCATCTCTAGGGTGGCCATGCCAGACCCCCAGCCAAGCACTTCTGGGTGGCCAGTGTGGCCACACCAGATCCTGGGCCAAGCACTTCTGGGATGGCCAGTGTGGCCACATAAGACCCTGGGCCAAGCACCTCTGGAGTGGCCAGTATTACTACCCATAGGCAACTACACAAGAGGAAACTATCATTTCCTCGCAGTCTCAGTGATATTGAAAGTGATGAAAGTGACAATGAAATTGATTTTATGCCAATAGAGAATTCGTCTAGTGATAGTGATATTCACTGTTCACCCGTGAAGCGTACTTTTAGGTGTCGTAGCCTGCATTCAGGTAGTGTGCTATATGCAATCCCCAAGGGTCGTGGCAGGTCACGATCCAAAACCCCGGCCACCGATAGTGATAGTGATAATGATGGAGAATATGCAGGGATGGAGGAAGACGTGGTGGTGGTGGGCATGCTGCTTGGAGCACATGGCACAGTGGGTGGACAAAGGACTGCCCGGCACCCCCCCCCCCAGCCATGTGCTGCCTCCACTCCTGTTCCTCCTCCTGCTCCCCCTCACCCCATGCCACAGGTCCACCCTGCACCATGTGACCGTGAGTGGAACTGTACACAAAGTATATATTCATGCCACAACCTTGTGATTTTGATGTGAGTGGCAGTAGCATCCTTCCATAATGTCCCATAACAAATGAGTCTACAGAGTTGGACTTTTTGAAGTTATACTTTGACGAGCCTCTAATGAACTTGATAGTGACCCAGACAAACAATTATTACCGCTATATCATGGACAACAGAGTGGTTCCAGAATCGTCACGGCTGCATAGGTGGAAAGATACAACTGTGGCTGAAATGTATTTATTCCTCACCGCTGTCATGCTTATGCCAAATACATATAAACAAAATACAGTGGAACCTCAAAAATCGAACTGCTCCCAACACAACCAATTATGTAACTGTATTTTTGTAAGTGCTTTTATAAGTGTATTTTTGAGGGTCTGAAATGGACTAATCTAATTTACATTATTCCTGATGGGAATAAATTCATTCGGTAAAGGCACTCGAACAGCCTTCTGGACTGAAGAAAGTTCGATATTTGAGGTTCCACTGTACAGTGGTCCCTCGATAATAGTAGGGCTTGATAGTCGTCCTTTTTGAAAATCATCGCTTTATTTTAGTCCAAACATTGGCTCGCAAACGGTTGACTCGCTAATCGTCGTTCGTCCTGGACGCGTACTCACGGCTCTGAGCCGCCTCGGCCTCCCTTCCAAGCCAGTGTGCCATTGTTCACCAGTGAGCGACAGTCCCCTCACGTGACTCAAGAAATCGTAATGACACGATTGCAAATAAACCATACCCCCGGCCGGGATTGAACCCGCGGTCATAGAGTCTCAAAACTCCAGCCCGTCGCGTTAGCCACTAGACCAGCTAGCCACAATAAGATTCATCCAACTAGGTATATTTCTACACCATAGGAAAGTTAGCACAGGCACCTCTGTGACCACAAATGCAAGTTTTTACAGACGAATCTCCAGCTAGCGTGGCCGTGACGAACTCTAGCTCAAGTCCCTTCACTGCCGTCAACATGACTCAAGAAATCGTAATGACACGATTGCAAATAAACCATACCCCCGGCCGGGATTGAACCCGCGGTCATAGAGTCTCAAAACTCCAGCCCGTCGCGTTAGCCACTAGACCAGCTAGCCACAATAAGATTCATCCAACTAGGTATATTTCTACACCATAGGAAAGTTAGCACAGGCACCTCTGTGACCACAAATGCAAGTTTTTACAGACGAATCTCCAGCTAGCGTGGCCGTGACGAACTCTAGCTCAAGTCCCTTCACTGCCGTCAACATGACTCAAGAAATCGTAATGACACGATTGCAAATAAACCATACTCTATGACCGCGGGTTCAATCCCGGCCGGGGGTATGGTTTATTGGCAATCGTATCATTACGATTTCTTGAGTCATGTTGACGGCAGTGAAGGGACTTGAGCTAGAGTTCGTCACGGCCACGCTAGCTGGAGATTCGTCTGTAAAAACTTGCATTTGTGGTCACAGAGGTGCCTGTGCTAACTTTCCTATGGTGTAGAAATATACCTAGTTGGATGAATCTTATTGTGGCTAGCTGGTCTAGTGGCTAACGCGACGGGCTGGAGTTTTGAGACTCTATGACCGCGGGTTCAATCCCGGCCGGGGGTATGGTTTATTTGCAATCGTGTCATTACGATTTCTTGAGTCATGTTGACGGCAGTGAAGGGACTTGAGCTAGAGTTCGTCACGGCCACGCTAGCTGGAGATTCGTCTGTAAAAACTTGCATTTGTGGTCACAGAGGTGCCTGTGCTAACTTTCCTATGGTGTAGAAATATACCTAGTTGGATGAATCTTATTGTGGCTAGCTGGTCTAGTGGCTAACGCGACGGGCTGGAGTTTTGAGACTCTATGACCGCGGGTTCAATCCCGGCCGGGGGTATGGAGTCCCCTCACGTGTTCATACGAAATATTTCATAATAGTATTCCATTCATTTTAGTGCTTGCAAGTGCTAAATAAGCTATTATGGCTCCAAAGAAAGCTCCTAGTGCTAAGCCTTTGGTAAAGGTGAGAAATACGATTGAATTTAAGAAAAACATCATTGAACAATATGAAAGTGGCGTACGTGTGGCCGAACTGGCCAGGATGTATAACAAATCCCATACAACCATATCTTCCATCGTGGCCAAGAAAAAGGAAATCAAGGAAGCTGTTGTTGCAAAGGGGTAAATATGCTGACAAAAATGAGATCACCAGTACATGAAGAGGTTGAGAAGTTATTATTGGTGTGGATAAATGAGGAGGAGGAAGGGGGAGGAAGAGAGATGGAAGAAGGTGCCTTCTTCAGAAATTAAAGAAATTTTGGAATGTGGGGTAGGATGGAAAGATTTATGGAGAAACATCACCCTGAGAAGGATGTTGCAAGCCATATTGGCAACTTGTACAGTGACAGAGTCTTGGCCCATTTTAGGAAAGTTTTAAAGAGATGCCAGAAACAGTTCTCTGGGCACTTTTTTTGTGAGACAGGACTCCAGTGACCCTCAAGCTGGTCCTAGTGGCATTAAGAAACAGAGAAGAGAAGTAACCCCAGAAAAGGACTTGGTACCTTAAGTGTTGATGGAAGGGGATTCCCCTTCCAAACAGTAACTAATCCATTCTCTCTCCTCCTCCAGTCTTCCATACACTAAGAAGAATTGCCAATAAAGGTAAGTGTTATGCTGTTAATGTTTCATTCAACATGTCCCATTGTATTGTTTATGTACTACATCTATATGTCATGTAAAAAAATTTTTTTTAATACTTCTGAGTGTCAGGAACGGATTAACTGTATTTACATTATTTCTTATGGGGAAAATTGATTCGGAAATCGTCTTTTTCGATAATCGTTGCATTTCCAGGAACAGATTAACGATGATAAACAAGGGACCACTGTATAGCACAGTACTGGTCCACAGACTACTTCATCAGTACTCCTGTATTCTGTGACCTCCTTCCCTGCAACAGATTTACTCTGTTGCCACGAATGTTGCACTTCTCAGACAGGAATAAGCCCAACAGAAATGACCTTCTATACAAAATCCGGGATGTGTTTATGTATATGAAGCAGAAATTCAGTGCATACTTTTATCCTTTCAAGAACATTGTTGTCGATGAGCCCTTGATTTTGTTCAAGGGACGCCTGTCATTCGAGCAATATATACCGAGCAAACGTAATCGCTTTGGTATAAAAGTTTTTGTTGTGTGACTGTGAGAGTGGTCCTGTGTTGGATGTCATTATCTACACCAGGAGAAACACACTAGATGATGACAGATGGACGCTGGAAATTTCTGGTGATGTTGTTCGCAAGATGATGGAACCATACCTTGGCAAGGGTCATACACTGTTCACAGACAGGTATACAAGCCCTATGCTTGCGGATTTCCTACGTGTGAACAATACTGATATATGTGGAACAGTGAGAAGGAATAGAAAACATATGCCAAGGTTCGGTGGAGGCAGTGCTGACGGTGCAGCGTAAGCGTCTCATGCCAATGACACCATGGCACTGATGTAGCATGACAAACAAGACATGACATTGCAGTCAACCATCCACAGAAACGAGATGGTACAAACAGACAAAATGAACTGGGACACCAATGAATGCATTGTAAAGCCAGCTGCTGTCATCAACTATAAGAACAATATGTGACTAGTCGACAAGTGTGACATGATGATAGGGTTCGTTGACTGTGTGCATAGGAGTCACAAGTGGTATATAAAACTATTTTTCCACCTTGTAGACATTGCAGTGCTCAATGCATTCAATATGTATGAAACAAAGACTGGAAAATGACAACATTTCGCAGAATTCTCCCTGAATGTCATAAAACAAATACCAAAAACGTATGGTACCACACCTGTACCTGCCCCTCAACAGCAACATGTTCCCTGACCACAACCACTGTCATGTGGGGGTTCGAAAACATGGATTGGGTAATAACACTCACGTTGGATGTTCTAGTATACTGGGTGGAATATAGGGGGAGCACCAAGTGTTGACCTGCCGCCTGTCTAACGCCTCTACTTGAACTGGCTGGCTGGATGATAGGCTGAGGCAGGCTGACTGGTGCTCACTCCCACAGTCTGGCTTACTGGCTGGCTTAATTGCAAAATCCAGGTCAGCCCCTCGGAGACTGAAGCCATTAGCACACGAACTAAGCCAGGAAGCTTGAAAAGCGGCTGCAACTGGCTTGCAGGCTGGGGCGACCGGTTGAGAGACAGGTGAGGGAAGAAGCCGGCTAGTTGGAGATTGCAGACATGACCTCTGACCTGCGGCACCCCACAAACAATCTTCTAATGTCGGAAATACCCGTAAATCCCTGCCCACAAGCTGCCACCAAATTGTCATGTGGGGGGTTCGAAAACATGGATTGGGTAATAACACTCATTTCGGATGTTCTAGTATGTTGGGTGGAATATAGGGGAAGCACCAAGCCTTGACCTGCTGCCTGTCTAACGCCTCTACTTGAAGTGGCTTGCTGAGTGCCTCGGAGGGTAGCGGCATTCAAAACATGCTAGGTCAGCTGAACAGTGAATAACAAGTGATTCACACAGACAGTTGGTAGTGAGGCATACTATTGGTTACTGGCAACTGAAACTACTGAGACCACAACCACAGCCAGTTGGGGAAGTGCCAGACCGAATCATCCCCAACTGTCACTACCTGATACCAATACCACCTACCCTAAAGAAGAAGTATTCGCAGAAAATGTGTGACGTGTGTGCTACCACCACAAAACGACCTCTACAGCAGAAGGACACATGATTCATGTGTCACCAGTGTGGGGTGGCACTCTGTATGAATCCATGCTTCATGTAGTATCATACAATCGTGGAATTCTAGAAACATAAGTGGGACATGTAAATACTTGTATATAGTTGTAGATAATAGAATGTGATTCAGTCAGGTGTGTAAAATCACCTATCAGTGTGTACATGTGTGTTTGTGACAGTATGATAATAATTTTGTATATAATATTGGTGTATAAACAACAACTGGCATTGAAATCAAGAGATTTATTAGAAAACAATTATCATATCATAAAAGCCAAGAAAATTAAAAAAAAAAAATGGAAAAAACAGTAAGTATGTAGAATTTCTGCAAGTGGCAGTGCTCCATGTTGCTGTCAGGTGATCATCAAGTGCCAACTTCGTGGGCTCATATCTCGGTAAGAACTGACCCTAATTTTTTTTTTATCCTATGTCATGTAGAAAAATGCGCTCTTTATTTCTATAAAAAAAACTATTTTTTTTTTTTATTTTTCAAAATATTCAGAGCGCTAGCGGTAGATCTACGTTTGGACATTTAATGGGTTAAGACTTAAATGCTTATACCTCGTCTTGCCACTTTCAGCAACACTGGTATGCCTACTGGGTGCCATTATTGCTTGGCAGATACAGGATATGGCAATTAAAATATCAAAACACTGTTCACAAACACAACTACAGTGGACCCCCGCATAACGATCACCTCCGAATGCGACCAATTAAGTAAGTGTATTTATGTAAGTGCGTTTGTACGTGTATGTTTGGGGGTCTTAAATGGACTAATCTACTTGACAATATTCCTTATGGGAACAAATTCGGTCAGTACTGGCACCTGAACATACTTGTGGAGTGAAAAAATATCGTTAACCGGGGGTCCACTGTAGTTCCTAACACAGTGGAACTGGACATGTATGAACAAATACTAGGATGGGGGTGGCAGGAGTGTTGGGGGTGGTGGGAGTGTCTGGAGCAGACACTCCAGTTTTTTCCCTCCTGCAAACTGAACCATGTTAAGTTATTTTTACGAAGTGTTATACAAAAATATGCCGCAATTCTTCAATAGTGCTATAACCAAAACATGCCAGACAAACTGTGCTAAACGACGGTCTACTGTATTTCAAAGTAATGTTCAATGAAAAGAAATGGTAGGATATTGTATATGGCAATGTGTGTATCTATTCTGCTAATGATTCTTGCATCATCTCCTCCATGGCAGTCTCAAACCAGAAAATATAAACAGAACTAAGATCTAGTAAGAAATATTAAAGTAGACATATGGGTATAATGAACCTAAGTATGTACAAGTGTAAGATATACCTGTCAACATTCATCTACCAGGCTTCAGTTTCACACTCATAATATATTCAAGTACTTTCCTTTATGGTTGCACACTACTTGCATCATTATAAAGTAGAAAAAAGAAAACAAAACATAGCATCTTACAATACATATCACCACACCTCATTATGAAAAGAAGAAGTGAAAATACTTTGACTAATCTACTATGTGTTAGCAAAATAATTGTGTATGCACTAATATCAATGTACTGTACTAATATCACGGAAAGCATACAATAATCAACAAATTATATGCTTTATTCGATGATGATTCATTATCAGAGTGCAATACTATAAACCATACTATAATCTCTGACTCATAACCACATTAACACAATATATGAGCAAATAATTGTTACATATGCAATGCATACTAATTGTGCATATCTAAACTTGCAGCTAATCCAAGTTACTATTAAGTTAGCTCTATTAAATATCTGTTGTGGTATACATATGGTAATAAAATCTCATGGATTTTGAACATGACCCATAATGCTCCATAACCATATGCAAATCCATTAGTTTGCAGGATGCCAAACTAATATTTTCCCAAACTTTAATTAAACCAGCAGTTGAATAACAGTTCTTACAATCACCATTGCCTCTTTGAGATGTGATTTACATCTCTATATTATCCAAGTTTTGTGTTCAGTAATGACAAAAATTCAAATGGGTATCAATAAATTTTAATTCAGCATTCAAAGTCAATCTCATATCACAGTGTTAGTATCTTGATTATTAATATTTTAAAATGGGCAATTGACATGAAATGTGTCACACAAAAATAGTGGCACCTCGGGATACGAATTTTTTTCGTTCCAGGAGCCTGTTCAAGTGCCGATACCGAATGAATTTGTTCCCATGAGGAATAATTAAATCAAATTAATCAGTTTCAGACCCCCAAAAATACACTTACAAAAGCACTTACATAAATGCACTTACACAAATGTTAGAGCTTTGAGCTGTTCGTATCCTGAGGTACCACTGTAGATGCTTGGCCAGTAATGCCATTGTCAGCTTACACGAGTCTTACTTGATATCAGTTTCAAAATACAGTACTTAAACTAGCTTTGCATTTGTTAAGATAATCCATCACCCAAATTCAACAATGGCATAGCACTATGTGCTAGGTTATTTTTAATATGTTGTATAAACTTTATTTAATTATCCTAAACTCTATTCATAAACCTGAATAACCTATTAAAATATATTTTAACTTACATACAGTATAAAATTTATTAATAATCTAGAATAATAAAATTGCTGTGTGTCTTGCTAATTACAAAGAAAAATAAAAGCTATGAAAACAATAGCAACATGATTTCTTAAGTCATTGTTTGTGTGTAAGCATGTGGCTCATTAAACTTGATCTTTGGGCAGCCCGGTAAGGACAAACTGAACAAGAATACGGCTTCTCTCCAGTATGAATACGAATATGATTAGTCATTGTATCTTTTGTAGATGAGCGATAAGAGCAGTGTGGGCAGGTAAATGGTTTTTCTCCAGTGTGAGTACGAATATGCCTTGTCATGTAGTCTTTTCTATAAGAGGAATATGGACAGTAGGGACACTGGTGCGGCGTGATCACACTATCTCTTCTGGTGTTCCTCAAACCATCACTGTTCGGTCCCACCTGTCGGAAACGCCTAGCTTAATTACTGCAATCACGTACAACCAATACTACCTATTGAAGAATTAAGGTACAATTTATCACTCAATAAAATCACTCAATACAATATAATTCCTTTTTTTATACACCTATTGTCCATTATTTTCAATTAGATTTAGTAAATATCAACAAAAATAAAAAGGATCTTCTCAATAAAAGGCCAAGAAAACTATCCAGCTTGAAGTAAAATCCCACCATGCCCCTCACCAAAACTTTGGGATTCAAGTATAGACACTTAACACATTCAACAGGGCATTACATATTTAGGAAAAGCTCAAAACAAGGTGACCAAAACAAATACTGTAGAGCAGAAAAATATAATTTGACATTTGCTAAGAAATCTTGAAGATAACACAACAGAAAGTGATATATGGTACATGTTTTCTGGAGTAATAAATGTGTGACATATATTATCGAAAGGTAATGAAACTGAGATAACCACACTGTTAACCCTTTCAGGGTTGGTCCCATATATGTACAGCTTGAGAGCCAGTGTCGGTCCTGTATTTACATGCCACAATTCTAGCGCCTTTAAATTTGGTAGGCCTACATATGAAAGAATGGGTCTGTGTGGTCAGTGTGCGCAGCATGAAAAAAATCCTGCAGCACGCAGTGCATGAGAAAAAAACTCCGACCATGTTTTTGGTTTAAAACAGTGACTTTGCAGTGTATTTCTGTATGGTGTTTATGGTTGTATTCTCGTTTTCTTGGTCTCATTTGATAGAATGAAAGATACATTACAGAAATAGAGATGATTTTGACTCAAGAAATCGTAATGACACGATTGCAAACAAACCATACCCCCGGCCGGGATTGAACCCGCGGTCATAGAGTCTCAAAACTCCAGCCCGTCGCGTTAGCCACTAGACCAGCTAGCCACAATAAGATTCATCCAACTAGGTATATTTCTACACCATAGGAAGGTTAGCACAGGCACCACTGTGACCACAAATGCTGGAGTTTTGAGACTCTATGACCACGGGGTTCAATCCCGGCCGGGGGTATGGTTTGTTTGCAATCGTGTCATCACGATTTCTTGAGTCATGTTGACGGCAGTGAAGGGACTTGAGCTAGAGTTCGTCACGGCCATGCTAGCTGGAGATTCGTCTGTAAAAACTTGCATTTGTGGTCACAGTGGTGCCTGTGCTAACCTTCCTATGGTGTAGAAATATACCTAGTTGGATGAATCTTATTGTGGCTAGCTGGTCTAGTGGCTAACGCGACGGGCTGGAGTTTTGAGACTCTATGACCGCGGGTTCAATCCCGGCCGGGGGTATGGTTAGAGATGATTTTGATTGGTTTCGCGATGAAAAGTACTTTGATATTGAGCTCAAAGTAGCAAAAATGTTTGATTTTGGGCAATGTTCACAAGTGCGCTGATATTATTTGTACCATTTTTACAATAATGCAGTAGTCTGCATAACAGTAAATCTTCTATTTTTTGTGAGAATAAAATTCAAAATGAAAAGCAAGAGAAATATAAGGGGAGCCTGGAGACGTGACTAATGAACAGAGAAAATGTTATTTTAGTGCCAGAAATGTTTGTCTTGTTTATTCTGGACCCTATTTTGAAATTGACAGCTTTTGAAATTTGGTTATAATTGGCCAAATTGCCAATTTCTAACCACTTTATTGGGTAGTTGAAATTGGTAAATGGGTGGTTTCTTGTATTCAATCGATAGTACAAATGGAGTTCTAGTGAAATAGCTATGATTTTAGTCGACTGGCTGAAAATAGGGCTCAAAGTGGGTAAAATTGCCAATGCGTAAATATCACCGATATTGCTAACTTCGCAAGAGTGTAATTCCGTAAGTCTTCCAACAAATTTCATACTTTTGGTGTCATTACCACCGGGAAAAAATTCTCTATCATTTCTTTTCTTTTTTTTTTTTTTTTTCAATTTTCGACCCTTGGAGTGAGTTAACCTTTTCAGTGTCCATGCCATAGATCTACAGCTTTACATTGAGGGGCCAAACTGTAGATCTACACCATGAGCTCAGCTCACTCTGATAAGCTGTGAGTGGTAAATTTGGGCCTAGATATGAGAGAATACATCTATGTGGTATGTGTGCACCACATAAAACAAATCCTGCAGCACACAGTGCATAATGAGAGAAAGAAAACTGAGACCATAATTTTCGATTAAAATGGCAACTTTGCAGTGTTTTTTCCTGTGTGTTTTACAGTTGTATTTGCGATTTCTTGGTCTCTTTTGATAGAATGGAAGATATATTACAGAAATAGAGATGATTTTGATTGGTTTTAGTACTGAAAATGGTTTGAAACTGAGCCCAAAGTAGTGGAAATGTTAAATTTTTGCCGATGTTCAGAGTAAACAAATGACACACAAATAACCCGCACATAAAAAAGAGAAGCTTACGACGACGTTTCGGTCCGACTTGCGGGTTATTTGTGTATCGTTCCAGTCACGGTATTGTGCCTTTTTTTGTTATAAACAAATGACCTCACACGTTTAATACACGCCAGCTGGTTGGTCTGACATATGTTCACGAATGTGGTGATACTATTTATACAATTATTACAATATTGCATAACAGTAAATCTTCTATTTTTTGGTTTGAATAAAAATTCATTATGTGAATTAAAAATCAAAATGGAATTCATTTGTAAAGCCTGAAAATGTAACTAATGAACAGAGAAAATTTTAGTTTAGTGCCAGGAATGCCTGCATTGTTTATTCTGGACCCTATTTTGAAACTGGAATATTTTGAACTTCGCACTAAATTGGCCAAATTACCAATTTCAATCACTATATTTTGTAGTTGAAACAGTTGAGCTGGCAATTTCTTGTGCTCAATCAATAGAATAGAAGTAGCACTAGTGAAATAGCTAAGAATTTGGTCGACTGGAATAAGGCAATTGGCCTAAAATAGGAGTCAAAGTCGGCAAAATCGCCAATGTGTAAGTATCACTGACACATCAAAATTTGCCAGAGCATAATTTTGTCAATTTTCCATCAAATTTCATACTTTTTGTTTTATTACCTTCAGAAAAAGATTCTCTACCATTTCATAAGAAAAAATAACAATTATTTTTTAAAAATTCTTGGACACTTGGTATGCACTTTGAAATTTGGCCTCTGGACCCTGAAAGGGTTAATTAAGGATCTGGGGTCCCGACCCTCAAGGGTCAATCATGGACTGAAGGGTTGCAACAACTCAGAGTGACTCTGAGACCAACTAAGTCCTTTGACTGGTTTCACTGAATAATACTTGCCAATTCTGTATTATCTAATATATATGTTACCTTACTGTTGGGAGAATAAATACCAGTATACTTTTGTAAACGAATCTCAGTGACCAGGAAATTTATGCCATAACATTTACTTAAATAAAAATATGCAATACAATGTTAAAAAAAAAATATCATATGGAATTGAAAATTCTATTACAGTACTGTACAGGTCTCCCTCAACATTCAAGTTTTTAACTTTCGCGGGCTTCACACATTCGCGAATTCCTAACCACCAAATTCCCAGGCGCCAAATCATATTTAAGTTTCCCGCCACCTGTGAGTCCCTTCTACCCTCCCTCTGACCCCCTCAACTGGCAGCCAACCCTCCCACCACTCAGTGTGGTGTGAGTTTTGTTTGTTCATTATTTGCTATTAAACTACAGTATAAATTATGTCAACCCATTCATGACTGCATATTGGAATGGCCATTCGGACAGGTATTGGACAGTGACATTATATGTTTACTCTTGAACACTGCAAAGAATCAACATTTCTGCTACTGCTGCTGCTACTACTACTACTACTACTACTACTACTACTACTACTAATAATAATAATAATAATAATAATAATAATAATAATAATACATTAGAATTGAAGAAAGAAACTGTACAAAAATGCGAGAGTTGAAGCAGTGGCGGAGGAAGTGGTTGAGGTATCGTCAGTGTGGTCTTGTTTATACTGGAGTGAGCAATAGTCTCTGTGCTCTTCCAAACATTTCACAATAATTCATTGTTTGGTGCTTGTAGATTGAGTGCAACTGGAGTGGTAGAGGCAGTGGTTGCGGCAATGGTTGAGGCAGTGGTAGAGGCAGTGGTTGCGGCAATGGTAGAGGCAGTGGTAGAGGCAGTGGTTGAGGCAATAGTTGAGGCAATAGTTGAGGCAATAGTTGAGGCAGTGGTTGAGGCAGTGGTTGAGGCAGTGGTTGAGGCAGTGGTTGAGGCAGTGGTTGAGGCAGTGGTTGAGGCAGTGGTTGAGGCAGTGGTAGAGGCAGTGGTTGCGGCAATGGTTGAGGCAGTGGTAGAGGCAGTGGTTGAGGCAGTGGTTGAGGCAGTGGTTGAGGCAGTGATATTTAAAAACATCTAAGTTATTAATGATAATAATACATATTATTAATAGCATTTATTATTATTATTATTATGTTATTAAATACCACTGCCTCAACCGCTGCTTCAACCGCTGCTTCAACCGCTGCCTCAACCGCTGCCTCAACCGCTGCCTCAACCGCTGCCTCTACCACTGACTCTACCACTGACTCTACCACTGACTCTACCACCGCAGTCGCACTCAGTCTACAAGCACCAAACACAATGAATTATTGTGAAATGTTTGGAAGAGCACCGAGACTAATGCTCACTCCAGCATAAACAGAGCCACACTGACTGATGATGCCTCAACCACTTCCTCCACCAATGTTTCAACCCTTGTATTTTTGTACAATTTCCTTCATTTCTATCTTATTAACCTGTAAACCGTCCAAACGTATATATACGTTTTTACTTACATTTGAAAGTAAGTAAAAAAAGTAGATCCTCTTTTTGTTTTTTACATTTGAAAATGTGTAAAAAAAACTTTGATCTACTTTTTTTGTTGTTATATTTGAAAATATGTAAAAAAAAGTAGATCTACTTTTGTAGCACTACACATGTGAACGTAGATCTGCTTGGACCGTTTACGGGTTAACAATAATAATAATACAATAGAATTGAAGAAGGAAATTGTACAAAAATACGTGGGTTGAAGCAGTGGTGGAGGAAGTGGCTAAGGCATCATCAGTCAGTGTGGCTTTGTTTATGCTGGAGTGAGCATTTAACCTCTGTGCTCTTCCAAACATTTCACAATAATTCTTTGTGTTTTGTGCTTGTAGATTGAGTGCAACTGCTACGTAATTATCCGTGGGCCCAAAGAAACTTGCTAGTGCCAGCCCTTTGGTAAAGAAATTGAGAAACACAATAGAATTGAAGAAAGAAATTGTACCAAAATATGAGAAGTGTGCTGCAGTGGTTGAGGCAGTGGTATTTAACCCTTTGACTGTCGCAGGCCCCTTTCTGAAACTGTCATTCTGTCGATAAATTTTTGAAAAAAAAAAAATTATTTTTCCTTATGAAATGATAGACAATCTTTTCCCGATGGTAATGACACCAAAAGTTCGAAATTTGGTCGAAAACTCACAGAATTACGCTCCCGCAAAGTTAGTGGTCTCGGCGACATATACGTATCGGCGATTTCGCCGAATTTGAGCCCTGTTTTTAGCCAATTCCGTTGTTCCAGTTGACCAAACTCATAGCTATTTCTTTAGAACCCCGTTTTATCTATCAGCTGAGTCCAAGAAACCGCCAATTTACCGATTTGAACTACCCAATAAAGTGGTCAGAAATTGGCAATTTGGCCAATTTTACGCAAATTAAAAAAGATGCCAATTTCAAAATAGGGTCCAGAATAAACAAGGTAGGCATTCTTGGCACTAAAATAACATATCCTCTGTTCATTAGTCACATCTCTAGGCCCCTCTTATATTGTTATTGCTTTCTATTTTTATTTTTTATTCATACAAAAAAATACAAAATTTACTGTTATGCAGACTACTGCATTATTGTAAAAATGGTATAAATAATATCAGTGCACTAGTGAAAGAACATTAGACTCCCCAGCTGACGTGTATTGGACGTGTGGTGTGATTTTCTTACTCCTGAACATTGGTAAAAATCGAACATTTCCGCTACTTTGAGCTCAGTTTCAAGGTCGTTTTCATCGTGAAAGTAAAGAAAATCATCTCTATTTCTGTAATATGTTTTCCATTTTATCACCTAAGACCATAAAAACGCAAATACAACGATAAATACTATACAAAAATACACCTCAAAGTCGGCGTTTTAATCCAAAAACGGTCAATTTTTTTTTCTCATTACGCACTGTGTGCTGCAGGATTTTTTTTATGTGGTGCACACTGACCACACAGACCCATTCTCTCACATGTGGGCCTACCAGCTTTCTCCCGCTTGATTTGAAGCCGATAGAATTATTGAGTATATATACGTCAGAAACAGTGGCACGTAAGACGTATTTATACGGCGTAAACAGTCAATGGGTTAATAACATACATGTTATTAAACCATAACATCTATGTATTTAGCACAATATTTTATGATGTTTTCATGTATTTTATGACTGTTCATGGTTCAACAAGTTAAGGAAGCAGTATTGTATTATATTTCCCTACAATATATTGGGGCACCAAACATTTGCGATTTTTCAACATTCGCAAGGCTCTTGATCCTCTAACCCTCGCAAATGTTGAGGGAGACCTGTATTTCACTAAAGTCTATTACCACTGCAACTACTACAAGTAATGGGAAGGGAAAACACCATAAGTGTCCGGGGCCCAAGACTGTTCAACAGCCTCCCATCAAGCATTAGGGGAATTGCCAATAAACCCCTGGCTGCCTTCAAGAGAGAGCTGGACAGATACCTAAAGTCAGTGCCGGATCAGCCGGGCTGTGGCTCGTACGTTGGACTGCATGCGGCCAGCAGTAACAGCCTGGTTCATCAGGCCCTGATCCACCGGGAGGTCTGGTCATGGAACGGGCCGCGGGGGCATTGATCCCCGGAATAACCTCCAGGTAACCAGGTAGTATTTAATTTATGTTCACCACAATTATTAATGGAATATTTAAACGCGAGACACTACATAACAGATACTATTAAGTGGTGACAACTTCTGGTAGAGTAGAGAACGGCTGTACACATTTGGCTTAAGCATAAATGGAGGGAGGCAGGGATAGCTATGTAAATACGTGTACTGCTACATCAGAGACACAGTATTGTCTCTGTAGTACAAAATAAACTCATATCTGAAAAAAATATTTACTACAGACAATTATCAGAAAGGAACTTTAATGAGACATTTAGCATATAGAACAAGCTTCTTCGGTCAACACAGGGAGGTGAACAAAATGAATATTTATACGAGTCAGGTGAGTAGCTGGGCAGTGAGGTCACAGCATGGGTGACAATGTCCAATCACTCACCACACTGTGTTTGTATATCCACCTCCATGTATTCACTGGAGAAGCCTGTTTTATAAGCAAAACATCTCAATAGTTACCCTCTGAAAATTGTGCCTTTATCTTTTCTACTTGAGAGCCTTGAGCCACTGACCACCAAAATTTCCTATGCAGATATAACTTTGCATTATTAGTTGCAGAAGAACTCTAGGAATGTACTCTCCCCCCAAGAATATGTATAGACGACTGTATTTATACAAAAGAGGCTAGCATGAGTCACCACTGCAACCACAGTTGCTTGCTTTAATGGAAGAGTATCCTGCCAACACTCCAGTAGTGAGACTGCTGAGCCACATGGTGTCAGTGTTTCAATGTCAATCCACCAGAAAGAGTATGGCATCTTATAACAAATAACAATACTGTATTGCAAGAATAGCTATACTGTACAATTTTATCAAAAATACAAAGCAAAAATTTAAGCTTTATTCAGAAACTGAATCACTGGTTGTTCAAACTGCCTAATTAGGACTGTAATGGCTGTGTATCCCTCAGGATACTCAAAAATAAAGCTTGGCCCAGGTCAGGCTGCAAAAGTAGAACCTTCAAAGCCAGTCCCAGGTGAAACTTGTATGAAGGACTCCTAGCCCTGAACTTAGCAAGATACTATACATTACTATATATACTGAGTGCTCCCTCAACTGTACTTTGATAACTGAATGTCCTTGTAGCCCAGCTGCCTTCACAGCATCCACATATAAGAAAGGCACATCTATATATCTATTAACCATTCCATGAGAAAGGGGTTGGATTTTTCTCGTACCAAACATATGAATTTAGATATTCACAATTCTTAACAAAATTATAACAAATAGGAAGGCACCATACCTACACCAAATCACCACACATCAAGGATAATGTATATGATAAAGTAACAACTGAGACAAAAAGTAAAGTCAGCTCACTGTGCCTGCTCTCGTACATTTATCTGTACTCCTATGGCCGTAATCACAGCAGCCTCTCTGGTTCGCAGTACACATTAAAGAGCTCTAACAACTAAATGGTGCATGGGTATTATATACTATTCTGTACAATCCTGTAATGTAGAAAAGGGCAATACATTTAGACTTCAGTGAAAACAGTATTTTTAAAAATCCCTAATTTTCTTTACTTATTTTTGCTCAAAAAATTTGCCTATTTTATTATCAACAGTGAAAAAAGGCCTAGTATCCCCCCCCCCCAAAATGGCTCCAGCCTAATATTTTAGAGTGCACACATTGAGGCAACTCCATCTAGCACATAGTGTGGTGTTAGGGAGTGTGTGCTACAAGTGTTTTTTGGTTCTCTTTATCTAGTGTCAGTGCAAGCTGTAGCTCAGCAAAATAAATAATTTGTTTTCAAAATGGCCACTGAGGTTACAATGTCAACTTTCAACAGGAAGCATTAATATTACACTCATGAGGAATTGCTAAGTCTGCAGGGGCTATGTAGTGCCTCGGAGAATGGGAGGCATTCAGGACCTATCCAAGGAAGAGAAGCAGTATGAATTCCTTGGAACAAGAGCCTCTCACTGGCATCATAGAATCCCCTCTGAGAGTTGGAAGCCTAAGTTATTGAAGATTGTACAACCTTTTAATTCTTCATATGACCTTCTATTATATTCTTCAGATTTTTAGATTCTTGAATTCTCAACAAATTTAATAAACATGTGCAAGTGTTTTAAGTTTCAAAACAATGTGAAGATATATTTATGATGTACAGAAAAAAAATGGCAATAAATGCCAAGAACAAGACTAAAACAAGGTATCCCCTACCAAAGATACCTAATTCAGGCAATGCAGTAACATAATTAATACTATATGCACATGAAACTCATTTTCCCTCAATGTTGCCAAAGGTTACCATAATCAAATCTAACGATGCAACATTAAGCTGAATCAACTATGAATACACAAAGATTACTTGCACACTTTTTATTGCATGAACATGTTCTTATAAGTCTACAAATCAGGTATATCTAATGCAAAGTTTAAAAAAAATAAACTCTTTTTTTTTTAAGCAAAAATGAAAATACAGTGCCACACTTCTAAATCACTGAGAAAAACCAACATTTTGAAAATAGCCAAGAGACAAAACTGGACACACTATCCTTTCTCTCAGATATTTCATAGCAGGTACTGCTATTCTGGAATAATCCATAGCAGGTATCCCTACTCAAAGATTCTTCATAACAGAGATCCTTACTCTGGGATCCTCTATAACAAGGATACCTAGTCTGGGATCTTCTAGAGCAATGATGCCTACTCCGTAATCTAAGCTTCCCAAAGCATCAATAGGTTAACTATGGGATCCTCCATAGAAGGTATCCCTAATCTTGTATCCGCCATAGCACAGATCCCTATCCTGGGATCCTCTATTACACCAATCCTTAACCTGGATCCTCCATAGCACAAACTCCTATCTTCGGGGTCCTCCTCAGCACCAATCCCTACTTTGGGACGAGTAGGGAGGATTTTAGACTAGTAATCAAATTATTCTGTTTTATGTTTTCAAAATGTGGGTTTTTTGAGTGACGTGTACATATGCTGACACCTTTGTAGTGACATAAATAGTACCTTATTTAAAAATCTTAATACTTGTATTAAAAACTAGCGACTTCATAAACCAATCATTATTAAGACTTGAATATCATTTAAGCTGTCACCTCTAAAGCCAAAGAAAATTTGCTGCAATAATTGATACATTGTACAAAATACACACTGTATATTAAATCAAAGTGCTTAACTGGGATAAATAACATATATGAATAGCTAGTTCATGAAAAACATAGCCAAGTTAAAAAAAAAAAAATGCATGAATACCTCAGGTACGTGAAAAGTACAAGTACAAACCAGACATTAAATGCTTCATACCACAGACTGTTCAACAATGGCCTTTACTGAACTATTTAATTTAATATTTGTTATTTGGCAACAACTAAAAATTCTCACACTACTGTAAGAGACCTGTATAACAGTAAAGGGTTTAGTTTAAACTGTAAATTTAATTTAATGATGGGCAATATCACTTTCTGAGATTCCATAATATACAATTATATTTATTAAAAATATGCATTGTATGAATTATTTATTGACTTTCAATTAATTTTGCTGAAGAAAATACTTGTACAATATTAAAATCCTATTACTGCATTTGATAAAGTATTTCTTTAAAACTTCCTTACAAGCAACTCTGTCCACTCAATATTCTATCAGGTGTCATGTGCAGAAACAAGCTGAAGATTCAACATGAGCCTACAAGAAGCTTATTGTATCTAAATAAATAAATCAAGTTTAACAAATTATAACTGCTCACGTAACAAAAAAAAAGGGTTCTTCAATTCTATTTAACCCTTAAACGGTCCAAAGGTATATATACATTCTCTTGTGTAGGGCCCCAAACATATATACATGTTTCATCTGTCATTCATTCAACATTGGCACGATAGGCCTGAGTCGCCTACACGTGAGAGAATGGGTGTGTGCACTCAGTGTGTGCCATATGAAAAAAAAATGGGGACGCCTGGGCAAAACATGCTCTTTTTCCCTATAAAAAAAACTAATTTTTTTTTTTTAAAAATATCTGGGGTGCTGCGCAGGTGAACGTATATATACGTTTGGACAGTTTAAGGGTTAAATAAAACAAGCCAGTTTTGTTAGATTAATTCCTAAGAAAGTGGGTTTCTGGACACTTTCATAAGGATAATTCTGCTGAAACTTGGAACATTGATCTACTGTGAAAATATATTTCATTTTCTTTTCAGGAGTCCATAAAAATTTACTCAACTTGCGAGATTTCAACTTACAAAGAGCCTAATATGAGCCTTTCAAAAAAATGGGATATGAAAATAAACCATTATAGTAATACTGTTATATTACCTTGAAGACCTATTAATATAATAAAGATTAAAGTAAATGAAAATTAAAAGATATTTAATTTTATTAAATAACAACTCATGTCTTATGTGTAAGCATGTGACTCAATAAAGCTGACCTCTGAGCAGCACAATAATGACATGAAGGGCAAGAAAATGGTTTTTCTCCTGTATGAATACGGATATGATTTTTCAATGTATATCTCGTAGATGATCGATATGGGCAATGAGGGCACATATATGGTTTTTCTCCCGTGTGTGTGCGAATATGCTTTGTCATGCCATGTTTCCTAACTGTGGAATATGAACAGTAGGGACACTGGTGCATCATGCTGACTGCTTCTCTCCCGCTATACCTCGAACCGTCTTTGTTCGGTCCCACCTGTCGGAAAGCCTATCTTAATTATTGCCATTTTAAAATGTTGATTTGTTCATAATTAAAACATTTATTTTTTCTAAAACAATATTCTTGAAGCGTTTTCAAAAAATTCATTTTAAACTGCTTTATAACCAAATTTTGAGAGCTATTAAAGATTAGTTAGTAAAACATTTAATTACCGTAAGCATTAATCACTTACAAAACATGAATAGTGCTACATTTGACACTAAAAACTGCATGTATTGCGTAATTATATCCCGCAAGGTAATTACAACCCTATCTATAAAATAGGAGATTCCTAACATACAACTGAACTGCACTTATGTTGCTTCAGCTTAAAAATGAGTCGTTTGCATAAAAGTAACAGACAAAAATACTGCCGTTTCACATGTTTTTACTGTGGATCAGCTGTTATAAACAGTACTTGGCTTCTAAGACCCAGTTTTTCATGTGTGTGTGTGTGTGTGTGTGTGTGTGTGTGTGTGTGTGTGTGTGTGTGTGTGTGTGTGTGTGTGTGTGTGTGTGTGTGTGTGTGTGTGAAAGTGAGTGAGTGAGTGTGTGTGTGTGTGTGTGTGTGTGTGTGTGTGTGTGTGTGTGTGTGTGTGTGTGTGTGTGTGTGTGTGTGTGTGTGTGTGTGTGTGTGTGTGTGTGTGTGTGTGTGTGTGTGTGTGTGTGTAAGAGGTATCCTTCATGTGATCAGTTACAGTAGTTGTAACACCCATCATCTAGTTTCAGTTGGTGACAATTTTTTAAGTTGTGAAGAAATCATTCTGCCAATCATGTAAAAGACCATACACTAACAGAGACAAGCAGAAGACATTTTGTTTTACAGCTAAGACAATATTTAACTCTGGATTATGACAAAGATCTAACATAAACAATGGCATTTTGAAAATATTCCAAAATAGCATAATTTCTAAGTAACGTCATTTTAAAATTTAATATACTATTCTGTATGTAATTCACTAACAAATGCAGTACCGTAGAGTATTTAAGTCCAAAAACAAAACCTCAACTTTTCATAAGCACAAAATTATGCTTATTTTATTTACAGTGGAACTCCGAATTTCGCACTTAATCTTTTCCAGAAGGTCGGTCTAAATCCGAAACGTATGATAACCGACGCAATATTTCCCATAAGAAATAATGTAAATCCAATTAATCCATTTCAGACCCCCAAAAGTATTAACAAAAAATACATATTATAGAGAATAACTATAGTTTTATACACAGAAAACAATTAGAAATAAATATATAGGACTAATGAAATGGATAAATGAACATTTAAATCACTTTTACCTTTATTCAAGAGTCTTGTTGGTGTATGGAAGACAGTGAGGAGGGGAGAGGGAGGAGAGTTTATTGTTTGGAGACAGGACAAAATACAATGGGACCTCGGGATACAAACAGCTCAAAACTCAAACAATTATGTAAGTGTATTTATGTAAGTGTATTTTTTAGGGTCTGAAACAGATTAATCTAATTTACATCACTCCTTATGGGAACAAATTCGTTCGGTATCGGCACTCGAACAACCTTCTGGAACACAATAAACTCATATCCCGAGGTACCACTGTACTTGAATATGATGCTAATATCAACTCTACGGCTTATTTATCTATCACAATTAATCTAATATGACATAATAAACAATATTAATAACATAGAAACATGATGTATACTCTAGAATGAATAAAATATGTCTTTACGTATGTGATTAGTGGTGGCTGCAGCAGCTGCCATTCTCTCTCCTGCTGTGACTACATATCTTCCCATTATTATAAGAGAAAACAGAGTGTTTGTGAGGCTAACTGCGCTACATCACAGTTTCATAAAGAAAACATTGAAACAATGTATGTAACTTATAAATAAGAAATACTGTATAAAAATATAATAGAGAATGTAAAGAAATAAAGTGGTTATTGTATGTATACTATAGTACACACTTACCTTGGAAGAGATGCTGGCAGAGGTTTAGGGTAGTGGAAGATAGCACAGGGAAGTGTATGTTGTCAGTGGCCCTATAAACCTCCAATAACATTGGAGAAGTTAGTTTCGTGTCATCCTTTTTCCATCGCTTAATCGCTTAACTTACTTGCTACACTTTATTGCTGGCTGGTGCTTTAGCCCTTACCGACTCCTGCTGCTTTAGTATTGTACATATCGTAGAATCACTGAAAAATTCTATCATGTTTTTCACCTTCTTTGTCAAGGGGCTGGCACTCTGAACTTTCTTTGGCCCCATGGTGGCTTATTTAGCAGTCACAAGCCCAAAAAACAATGGATTATTACAAAATGTTTCAGATGAATGCATGGAGTAATGTTTACTTAACGAGTAACAAAGGCAGACTGAGTCACAAACATATTAGCGGACGCATCTGATACGTATGATTTCCTAATGGAGGTACGAAATCCGGACCAAAATTTTGCCCCCCAAAAAATGTTCTAAATCCGAATTGTACGATATGCAGACAGTACAAAAACCAGAGTTCCACTGTACATGAAATGTACATTACATTATTACTAGCTAGAAAATACAGATATTGTGTCGATGTGTATATTTCACGTAAATGAAAAAATTGCACATCAGCTGCACCTGCTAATGATCATTATTTCCATAGAAAGTGCTACATGATTTTATTAAAAATCAAGTAGGTATTAACCAGAAAACTTTTAACAATGTAATCCATTACACAAAATTATGATAACATGACTACAACTACAAACAAAGGACAGATCTTGGTGAGCAACTGGTCACAGCACAAAAATCAAAAGAATCTTTAAATTATGCCCCACTTTGGCAGAATATCTTAGCTCTTATATATGTACAAAATTAATTTCAAGTCAAAAACATTTTGTCCCTTTTGATACAAAATTGGAATATGTACTTATTATACTGGCACTCACAAGCTGAGCATGCATTTTTGTGTCAATAATATTCCAGACATCAGTGTCAATAAGTTAAGCTGTGGTCTTTTGTGCACTATACACATAATTTGTGTTGAAAAAATATAAAATTATAAATACAGCAGGGCCCCCGTATCCACAGGGGATATGTTCTAAAGACGTGCTGTGGATACCGAAACCGTGGATAGTAGAAAACCCTACATGTAAGTCCTATACATAACTATTATAAATTTTAATTGATAAATTCTGCACAGTAAGTGGAGAATTATCACTTTTTCACTGATGGGAAGCACTTCACAGTTTCTCTTAGGCTTTGAAGAACTGCCAGCTTCTCTACTTTGCACTTTGAGGCCATTATTGTGCACAATTAAGAGGTATTTTTGGGCCACAGTAAACTGTGGATAACTAAAGCTGCCGATACCGAATCAATGGACATAAGAGTTCTACTGTACAGCAGCAAATCAGTAATCCTGCAGTGATTTGTCAATAAGATTTGATAAAACAAAAAATTCAATACAACGGATATCTCCACTAAAGCAGGGTGACCCGAAAAAGAAATAAACTGTCATCATGCCAAAATAACAAAAATATATGCACCGCAATGTAATTACTTAAATACCTAAGGAAAGTTATTAACGAATATTTTATGCAAAGTGTAATATGCAGTAACACCTCCCACAATGCAACTTCAAATACAACAGCTCTGCTGTAATGAGATCATAAAAAGTATGCACAACCAAACTTTTAAAACATTAACATTATGCACCATAATGCATGAAAGAATCAGCATACCGTCAAATTCCAGGCAAACTTTGGGTACTACACACTGTTTTTTCCCCTCTGATAATTAGATCCTAAGAGCTGATAGTCTGTAGACACACAGAGGCTCCTTTTACCACATCATATATATTTACTATCTTGGAGTGTCACCACCCTAATGTGCTGTATTTATCAAACTATTCTGGATATTTTCATTCCCCCTATCTCATCTCTGGATATTAACCATGCTATTGAAGAGGAATACTAGTGATTCTGGAGATACCAAAAAGAATGAAGTATTGTTGGGTTGGGAAAAGCAGACCAGACTAAATACAGAATATTAGAGAACTTCACTGTAACTATTAACTACTTACAAATCTGCAACCACATCAACACAAGAAACAAATCTGCAACCACATCAACACAAGAAACACAGCCAACGGCCTCAGCCCAGTAATGTAACATCAACGCTATCCACACACTTCCATATTAACCCTTTCAGGATCCGTCCCGTAGATCTACGGCTTTACGTTCAGGGTCCAAACCGTAGATCATGAGCTCAGCTCACTCTGATAAACTGTGAGTGGTACATTTGGGCCTAGATATGAGAGAATACAACTATGTGGTATGTGTGCACCACATAAAACAGATCCTGCAGCACACTGTGTATGAGAGAAAAAACTGAAATCATGATTTTTCGATTAAAACAGCGACTTTGCAGTGTTTTTTCGTATGTTTTTTATAGTTGTATTTGCGATTTCTTGGTCTCATTTGATAGAATGGAAGACATATTACAGAAATAGAGATGATTTTGATTGGTTTTAGCACTGGAAATGGCTTGAAACTGAGCTCAAAGTAGCCGAAATGTTAAATTTTTGCCGATATTCAAGAGTAAACAAACGACCTCACACGTCTAATACACGCTAGCTGGTGGGTCTAATATACATTCACAAATATGGTGATGATATTCATACAATTATTACAGTATTGCATAAGAGTAAATCTTCTATTTTTTGGAGTGAATAAAAAATCATTATGTGAATAAAAAATCAAAATGGAATTTATTTGTAAAGCCTCAAAACGTAACTAATGAACAGAGGAAATGTTAGTTTAGTTCCAGAAATACCTACATTGTTTATTCTGGACCCTATTTTGAAATTGGAATATTTTAACTTTGTGTTAAATTGGCCAAATTAACAATTTCCGATCACTTTATTTTGTAGTTGAAACAGTTGACTTGGCGATTTCTTGTGCTCAATCGATAGAATAGAAGTAATACTAGTGAAATAGCTAAGAATTTGGTTGACTGGAATAATATAATTGGCCTAAAATGGGAGTCAAAGTCGGCAAAATCGCCGATTCGTAAATATCGCTGACACATCAAAATTCGCGAGAGCATAATTTCGTCAATTTTCCATCAAATTTCGTACTTTTTGTTTTATTACCTTCACAAAAAGATTCTCTACCATTTCATAAGAAAAAATAACAAATTTTTTTTTTTGAAAATTCTTGGACACTGGGGCACCACTTCAGATTTGGGCCTTGGACCCTGAAGGGGTTAGAAGCAACTAAAATGTAAAGCAAAATAAATAGTAATTTCTACCTAGAACAAAGCTGTCAGATAAATTTGGAGGTGTTTAGAACGTAACCCATGCATCAGGTGAGAGTTACTGTGCATCATAAATATTGGCATTGCACAATACTGCTTAACCACATTTAAAAACATTTGAGTGTAATGCACCAAATAAGAGGTAACACGTTCTCATTTGCACACATCTTTCCAAGGGTACATTAAGAGTTAATTATGAAGTGATTTGGTAGTTATAATGTTTAATAAGAGTCCTTGCTTTTTCAACAGAGGACAATTCCCAAAACTTCAAATGGGTTTAATTAAAGCTTAAAAACATAACAAAACACACAGTAATTAGATATCAAGTTGGAAGCTAACAAATCCTATTTTGATCAGGCATTGATAAATTACCTTAAAAACCTGACAAGTCCTAAAATTCTCACCAGATAACTACAAAGCCCCTTATGAACACAAAACCATAGGAATCCAAAATGTGTATTAGATATTTGATTCAGGAATAGCAAAACCTCAAAAATAAATAATAGAAATTCTTAAATTTTGACCTCAAGACTACATAAAATAGAGATAAATCTAATAAAAAAAAAAAATTTTATACAGCAGACCCTTATATTACACGGATTTATTTGACACATTTTGGTTATTACACTACCGAAAAAATGCAACATAATTTTATACAACACTTCGTAAAATTAACTTAACACGGTTCAGTTTGCGGGAGGGGAAAAAATTTGGAGCATCACTTGCGGGATATTTCCCTAGCTCTGGCCGCCGCCTGGCTGTGGGGGAGACATACCACCATCCCCTGCCACCCCAGTCCCCAGCCTTCTGCTGATACATGTCTAGGAGCTAGCTGTGTTTGTGGACTGTGTTTTGATATTTAAATTGCCATCATGGCACCCATTAGGCACACAAGTGTGGTGGCAAGAAAAGGGTTAAGCTTTTTAGTCTTGGAGTTACTGACTTACTTGACTGACTGACTTTACTGACTTACTGACTTGAAGTTAGACTTTTCAATTCAATTCAATTCAAACTTTATTCTCTATAAGTATTACAATGCTGAGTTTACAGAATTTGGTTATTGTGTGGTTTACATGTAGTAAAATAATAATTACAGATTGTACCACTAGAACGCCTAGCATGGCTAGGCATTTCGGGCAGACTTATATTAACCCTTTCAGGGTCCGTCCCGTAGATCTACGGCTTTACGGTGAGTGTCCAAACCGTAGATCTACGCCATGAGCTCAGCTCACTCTGATAAACTGTGAGTGGTACATTTGGGCCTAGATATGAGAGAATACATCTATGTGGTATGTGTGCACCACATAAAACAGATCCTGCAGCACACTGTGTATAATGAGAGAGAAAAACTGAAATCATGATTTTTCGATTAAAACAGCGACTTTGCAGTGTTTTTTCGTATGTTTTTTATAGTTGTATTTGCGATTTCTTGGTCTCATTTGATAGAATGGAAGACATATTGCAGAAATAGAGATGATTTTGATTGGTTTTAGCACTGGAAATGGCTTGAAACTGAGCTCAAAGTAGCGGAAATGTTAAATTTTTGCCGATATTCAAGAGTAAACAAACGACCTCACACATCTATTACACGTCAGCAGGTGGGTCTAATATACATTCACAAATATGGTGATGATATTTATACAATTATTACAGTATTGCATAACAGTAAATCTTCTATTTTTTGGTGTGAATAAAAATTCATTATGTGAATAAAAAATCAAAATGGAATTTATTTGTAAAGCCTCAAAATGTAACTAATGAACAGAGGAAATGTTAGTTTAGTTCCAGGAATACCTACATTGTTTATTCTGGAGCCTATTTTGAAATTGGAATATTTTGAACTTTGTGTTAAATTGGCCAAATTAACAATTTCCGATCACTTTATTTTGTAGTTGAAACAGTTGATTTGGCGATTTCTTGTGCTCAATCGATAGAATAGAAGTAATACTAGTGAAATAGCTAAGAATTTGGTTGATTGGAATAAGGTAATTGGCCTAAAATGGGAGTCAAAGTCGGCAAAATCGCCGACTCGTAAATATCGCTGACACATCAAAATTCGCGAGAGCATAATTTCGTCAATTTTCCATCAAATTTCGTACTTTTTGTTTTATTACCTTCACAAAAAGATTCTCTACGATTTCATAAGAAAAAATAACAAATTTTTTTTTTTGAAAATTCTTGGACACTGGTGCGTGACTTCAGATTTTGGCCTTGGACCCTGAAAGGGTTAAATCTTAGGTTTAAAATGTTACAGAATTATGAGATAAGTTGGTATTATGGCTAAGTGATTAAATACTAGTTGTGAGTTTAGCAATGTGAATGCTTTTGTTTTGGCACTATACATAGTTTCAGTATTGGAGTATCACA
The DNA here is from genome assembly GCF_038502225.1 of Cherax quadricarinatus. NCBI lineage: Eukaryota > Metazoa > Arthropoda > Malacostraca > Decapoda > Parastacidae > Cherax > Cherax quadricarinatus. The sequence continues at coordinate 16,310,272 of NC_091314.1, forward strand.
GGCCAACTTTTGACTAGTTAAGATTCATTATTTTGAGATTGAGATTGGTATTTCTGTTTATGGTCAAATGGGTGAGTGAGTGTAAGTGTGAACCGCCAGGTGGTATTCGTATTATTAGTTGACAGGGTGTATCAGGGAGATAAGATGTTTTCTGATGGTAGTTTTGAAGGTGATGAATGTGTCTGCAGTTTTGGAATTTTCAGGTAGGGTGTTCCAGATTTTAGGGCCTTTGACATACATTGAATTTTTGTAAAGGTTTAGTCGGACACGGGGAATGTCATAGAGATGTTTGTGTCTGGTGTTGTGCCTGTGGGTTCTGTCACAACTATCAAGAAAGCGTTTTAGGTCAAGGTTAATATTGGAATTTAAGGTCCTGTAGATGTAGATTGCACAGTAGTAAGTGTGGATGTACTGAACAGGGAGTAAGTTTAGATCTATGAAGAGTGGGGGGGTGTGTTGCCAGGGATGGGATTTAGTGATTATTCTTACTGCGGCTTTTTGTTGGGTTATTATTGGCTTTAGGTGTGTTGCTGCAGTTGAACCCCAAGCACAGATAGCATAGGTGAGGTATGGATATATAAGTGAATGGTATAGTGTGAGAAGGGCAGTTTGCGGCACGTAGTATCGTATCTTGGAGAGGATCCCAACCGTTTTGGATACATTTTTGGTTATGTGTTGGATATGGGTGCTGAAGTTCAGGTTGTTGTCGAGGTATAGGCCTAGGAATTTGCCCTCATTATGCCTGGTAATTAGAGTGTTGTCAATCTTAATGTTAATTTGCGCATCTCCTGCTCTGCTACCAAACATAATGTAGAAGGTTTTGTCAACGTTAAGCGTAAGTTTATTGGCTGTCATTCAAGTCGATATTTTGATCAGCTCCTCATTAACAATGGTGTTGAGGGTTGCAAGATTAGGGTGAGAGATGACACAAGTCGTGTCGTCAGCAAAGAGAATGGGGTTCAGGTGTCGAGATACGTTTGGAAGATCATTGATGTATATGAGGAAGAGCAGGGGACCAAGGACACTTCCCTGCGGAACTCCAGTATCAAGTGGCTGTGTTGTTGATGCTGTGTCTTTAATGGTGACATACTGATACCTATTAGTAAGGTAAGATTTGAAATATGCAAGCGCATGGCCTCTTATACCATAATGGTCAAGTTTGTGGAGTAGGATGCTGTGGTCTACTGTGTCAAAAGCTTTTCTTAGGTCAATAAAAATTCCTAGTGGATATTCCTTATTTTCCAATGCTGTGTAAAGCAGATCTAGCATTTTTATAATTGCATCGTTAGTGCTTTTATTTTTCCTGAATCCAAATTGGCAGGGGTTGAGTATGTTTTGTGACGTTATAAATGAATATAGTCTCCTGTGCACGAGTTTCTCAAAGATTTTGGATAGCAATGGTAAGTTTGATATTGGCCTATAGTTGTTTAAATCTGTAGGGTCACCACCTTTATGTATTGGTGTAACCCTTGCCGTCTTGAGTAGTTTCGGGAAGGTGCTAGCTTCTAGTGACTTGTTAAAAAGCAATGAGATAGTATGCGAGAGGACATGGGCCACTCTCTTGTACAATAATGGTGGGGCATGAGACAGATTCCCTGAGTTATTTTTAAGTGACTTTATAATCTCGGTGACTTCCGTGGGCTCAGTTGGAGCAAGATAGAAGGAATTTGGGAAATTCCCATCTAGGTAGTCCCCAGCATGGGCATTGGTACGTGGGATTTTATTGGTGAGATTAGAACCTATGGTTGAGAAGAAGTCGTTTATCTTGTTAGCTGTGTCGGTGGGTTGCAGTGGTGTTTCATTAGGTTTAGTTAGGACAATATTCTTGTTTTTTTTCAGTTTGTGGGTCCCTAGAATCTGAGAGAGTGTTTTCCAGGTCTTTTTTATATCTCCTCTTGTGTCAGTGAATCTACTGGAGTAGTATAGTTGTTTGGCTTTCTTTATTACTTTGGTGAGGACTGATGAATAGTGTTTAAGAATATCTTTGTGTATTAACCCTTTGAGGGTTTTCGTCGTACTAGTACGTCTTACGCGTAGGGGTTTTTGACGTACTAGTACTCATAAATTCTAGCGACCTCAAATCTAGTGGGAGAAAGCTGGTAGGCCTTCATATGAAAGAATGGGTCTATGTGGTCAGTGTGCACAGTCTAAAAAAAATCCTGCAGCACACGGTGCATAATGAGAAAAAAAAAACTTTTTCCATTTTTTTTTAATAAATCAGCGACTTTGCAGTGTATTTTCGTATAGTATTTATTGTTGTATTCTAGTTTTCTTGGTCTCATTTTATAGAATGGAAGACATATTACTGGAATTGAGATGATTTTGACTGGTTTTACAATGAAAGGTGCCTTGAAATTGAGCTCAAAGTAGCAGAAATGTTCGATTTTTACCAAACTTCAAAAGTAAACAAATCGTGCCAAGCGTGCAATACACGTCAACTGGTGAGTCTAATATTCTTTCACAAGTGCACCAATAATATTTATACCATTTTTTACACTAATGCTGTAGTCTGCTTAACAGTAAATCTTATATTTTTTGTGAGAATAAAAATTCAAAGTGGAAAGCAAAAGAATATAAGAGGGGCCTTGAGACGTGACTAATGACTAGAGGAAATGTCATTTTAGTGCCAGGAATGTCTTTCTTGTTTATTCTGGACCCTATTTCGAAATTGGCATCTTTTGAAATTTGTGTGAAATTGGCAAAATTGCTAAATTCTGACCACTGTACTGGATAGTTGAATTTATAAATGGGTGGTTTCTTGCACCCATTCGATAGAAAAAATGGAGTTCTAGCGAAATATTTATGTTTTTTGTCGACTAGTACAGAGAAATTGGCCGAAAATGGGGCTCAAAGTGGGCAAAATCGCCGATCCGTAAACATCGCCGAGACCGCTAACTTTGCGAGAGCATAATTCCGTAAGTTTTCTATCAAATTTCAAACTTTTGGTGTCGTTATGATCGGGAAAAGATTCTCTATCTTTTCATAAGAGAAAATAATTTTTTTTTTTTTTTAAATTTGGCCGACCCTGAGAACGAGTTTCGGAGAGGGCCTGTCGACCCTCAAAGGGTTAAGCCCTGTCTATATTGCTTTTCATATTGGTGTTTCTTATCAATGGATTTCAGAATGGTGCTGGTTAGCCATGGGCAACCAAGCCGTTTGTTTGTGATCTGTTTCGTTTTTATAGGACAATGTTTGTTGTATAGTCTAAGTAGTTTGTTAAGAAAAATGTCTGTCCAGTCGTCAATACCACTGGCCTTGGAGAATTCTGTAAGCCAGTCAACAGTCTCTAGGTCAGCTGTGAACTTCCTTATTGAGGCCTCATCATGGAGTCTAAATGAGACTTTGTTGTATTCAAGTGGTGGTTTACTAATGTTTGTCAAGAGGAAGGTAGGGTAGTGGTCTGTATTGCTATCTGTGATTATCCCTGATTTAAGGGGGGCTAGTATATTGGTCCATATGTGGTCTATTATGGTTGCACTTGTTTCAGTGAGCCTGGTTGGTTTAGTTATTGTTGGTATGAGAAGTGTGTTGTTCATATTGTTGATGAAATCAGTTACAGGCTGATCATCTAGTAGGCCAAGGTTGATGTTGAAGTCTCCAGCTAAGAGAAGGTGGTGCTTATTCATTTGTCTGTTTGTTATTAGTGCCTTTAATTTCTCACTGAAGTTTGGGATGTTAGTGTGGGGTATCCGGTAAATGGCACCGATTGTTATAGGCGTCTTAAGGTTTTTTACAGTAAAATTAGCAAAAATGTATTCTCCATATTCATCACTAAAGCAATTGGTGCTGATACAAGATAATTGGTTAGAGTAATAGATTGCAATACCACCCCCAACTTGGTATGGTCTGCAGTTGTGGATTGCTGTGTATCCTGGTAGAGGGTAGATATCTATTGTGTCCTGTTTTAGCCAGATCTCGGTAAGAATAATGCAGGAGAAGGGTGTCTTTATTGATTCAAGGAGTGCCAGGAGGTCATCATAGTGTTTGCTTAAGGACCTGATGTAGTTAAGTACTGATAGACTTTTATCATTGTTTAGGATAGTGCTGGCTTGTGATGCTGTGTAGTAAAGGCAGTTACTTTCCAATAGGTTTTGATTGTGTGTCAGATTATGTAGGTTTAGATCAGGGTCAACGTGGTCTATCATCTTCTAGGTTTAAATTATGGTTATTTATATCCTGAGTTGTGTGTTGAGTTTTAGTACTGGTATCTGTAGTGGTGGGAAGTTTGGACAAGTATATAGCTATAGCATTTTGGTCATGTAGAGTATAGTCACTAATACACATAATGAAGTTGGTGTTGTCTATGTGTTGTGCTGGAATGAGCTAAAGTACAACTAGGTATAAACTAATAATATAAAAATACAAATTAAAAATAGCACAAGACTCTCACTTGTAATTGCACTAAGGTCTAATGTAAAGACTTTGGTATAGTCTATGTATTGACCTAGAGTGAGCAATAGTACAACTAGGTTTAATCTAATAATGTAGAAATACAAATTAAAAATAGCACCAGGCTCTCACTAGTAATTACACTATGGTCTAATATAATGACTTTGGTACTGACTATGTATTGAGCTAGAATGAGCTATAGTACAACTGAGTTTAATCTAATGATATAAAAAAGGCACAAGACTCTCAGTTGTAATTGCACTAAGGTGTTATATAAGTTGTTTACAAGAATTAGAGTATAACTAGATTTAATTTGACAAGATAAAATATACAAGTTAAGGTAGCAAAAGAATAAAAAAAGTAGAAAAAAAAAATATATGAGGTAGTTGGTACTAGTTAGCAAAAGATAGTTAAGGGCCTTGAACAATAATATAATTGAAATATACACTAATTGCACACACAATATAGTCACTAAGATGTGAAAACAATCTTAGAGTAGGACTTACAATATAAACTTATAATATAAAAATATAAATTGAAATGGTACTTGCAATTGCACTAGAGTCTGGTATATGTTGTTGACAAGATCAAGAGTATAACTAGATTTAAATTAGCAAATCTTGAAGTGCTCTGAAAAGGTGTCTAGAGCAGCTCATGCCTTACCATCAGCTGTATTATGTACTGCAAGGTAAAACAGCCCAGAAATCCATTACAGAATTTATGCACACTCCAGTACAACCATCGACTTCAGTACCAGAACCTCTACCATCCACCTGAACCCAGTAGGGCTACAAGATAACTCTCCACTCTCTCCACAATCATCAGCAAATGCCAGCACCTACAATTTAAGGTAAGAAATGCAGTGGTCCCTCGTTTATCGTCGTTAATCCGTTCCTGGAAGTGCGACGATTATCGAAATAGATGATTTTCGAATCAATTTTCCCCATAAGAAATAATGTAAATAAAATTAATCCGTTCCAGACACCCAGAAGTATTAAAACAAAAAATTTTTTTTACACGAAATATAGATGTAGTACATAAACAATACAATGGGACATGATGAATGAAACATTAACAGCATAACACTTACCTTTACTGGCGATTCTTCTTAGTGTATGGAAGACTGGAGGAGAGAGATTGGATTAGTTACTGTTTGAAAGGGGAATCCCCTTCAATCAACACCTCAGGTGCCAAGTCCTTTTCTGGGGTTACTTCTCTTCTCTGTTTCTTAACCCCTTGACTGTTGCAACCCCCAATCCTGAGGTGTCTCCTGGTGTCGCAAATTTAAAAAAAAAAAATTTCTTATGAAATGAGCTCTATTTTCGGCTAATTCCACTGTTCCAGTCGACGAAACTTATAGCTATTTCTTTAGAACTCCGTTTTTTCTACCGATTGAGTACAAGAAACTGCCCATTTACCGATTTCAACTACCCAATAATGTGGTCAGAGATTTGCAATTTGGCCAATTTCACGAAAATTAAAAAATATGACAATTTCAAAATAAGGTCCAGAATGAACAATGCAGACATTCCTGGCTCTAAAATAACATTTTCTTTGTTCATCAGTCACGTCTCCAGGCCCCTCTGATATTACTCTTGATTTCTATTTTGAATTTTTATTCAAACAAAAAGTAGAAGATTTACTGTTATGCAGACTACTGCAATACTGTAATAATTGTATAAATAGCATCACCCCCATTCATGACTGCATATTAGAATGGCTAGTTGGGCATTTATTGGACAATGACATCATTTGTTTACTTTTGAATATCAGCAAAAATCAAACATTTCCCATAATTTGAGCTCCATTTCCAGGTTCTTTTTATAGAAAAAATCAATCAAAATCACCTGTATTTCTATAATATGCTTTCCATTCTATCAAACGAGACCAAGAAAACGAGAATACAACCATATATACTATATGAAAATAGACCACAAAGTCGGCATTTTAATAAAAAAAAAAGGTCGGAGTTTTTTTTTTCTCATTATACACTGCGTGCTCCAGGATTTTTTTTATATGGTGCACACTGACCACACAGACCCATTCTCTCACATGTGGGCCTACCAGCTTTCTCCTGCTTGATTTGAAGCCGCTAGAATTTATGAGTATATATACGTCAAACATGGTACCTTGTAAGACGTATATATACAACCGAAACAGTCGAAGGGTTAATGCCACTAGGACCAGCTTGAGAGTCACTGGAGTCCTGTCTCACAAAAAAAGTGTCCAGAGAGCTCTGTTTCTGGTGTCTCTTTAAAACTTCCCTAAAATGGGCCTAGACTCTTTCACTGTACAAGCTGCCGATATGGCTTGCAACATCCTTCTCAGGGTAATGTTTCTCCATTAATCTTTCCAACCTACCCCACGTTTCAAAAATCTCCTTAATTTCTGAAGAAGGCACCTTCTTCCATCTCTCTTCCTCCTCCTCTGCAGCAAGATTCTGAGCTGCAATCTGTTGCTGTTCCTGCTGAAGCTCTTGCAGCTCCTCAGTGGTTAGCTCTTCATTGTGATCCTCCACCAACTCTTCCACATCCTCCAAACTCACATCCAACCCCATGGAACTCCCCAGTGCCACAATAGAGTTCACAATTGACATAGGCTCATCAGGGTCAGCCACAAACCCTTCAAAATCCCTCTTGTGGACACAGTCTGGCCACAATTTTCTCCAAGCAGAGTTCGAAGTCCTGGTAATCACTCCCTCCCAAGCCTTACCTATAAGGCTTATGCAATGGAGGATGCTGAAGTGTTCTTTCCAAAAATCTCTTACGGTCAAGTGAGTGTCTGAGGTCACATTAAAGCACCTATGAAACATTGCTTTGGTGTAGAGTTTTTTAAAGTCTGAAATGACCTGCTGGTCCATGGGCTGGAGGAGAGGAGTGGTATTTGGGGGCAAGAACTTTACTGTAATGAACCCACTGCAGAATTAGATTATCCAAGTTTGGAGGATGAGCAGGTGCACTGTCCATTACTAGGAGGCACTTGAGATCCAATTTCTTTTCCAAGACGTAATTCTTCACACTAGGGCCAAACACTTCATTGAACCACTTGACAAAAATTACCCTCGTGACCCATGCCTTATTATTAGATCTCCAAAACACACACAATTTACTCTTCATAACATTCTTTTTCCTGAACACTCTGGGATTTTCAGAATGGTACACTAGTAACGGCTTCACTTTGAAATCCCCACTAGCATTAGCACAGAACATGAGTGTCAGTCTGTCTTTCATAGGCTTGTGTCCTGGCAGTCCCTTTTCCTCCTGAGTAATGTAGGTTCTCTCTGGCATTTTCTTCCGAAAGAGGCCTGTTTCGTCACAATTGAACACTTGTTCAGGTTTCAGTCCTTCAGCCTCTATGAACTCCTTGAATTCACTTACGAATTTTGTAGCTGCAATTTTGTCCGAACTGGCAGCCTCACCATGCCTTATCACACTGTGTATGCCACTACGGTTCTTAAATCTCTCAAACCAACCTTTGCTAGCCTTAAATTCACAAATATCAGTACTCGTTGCAGGCAATTTCTTTACGAGATCATCATGCAACTGCCTAGCTTTTTCACAAATAGTCGACGTCATAAGACTATCTCCTGCTAATTGTTTCTCGTTTATTCACACCAATAATAACTTCTCAACATCTTCGAGTACTGGTAATCTCATTTTTGTCAGCATATTTACCCCCTTTGCAACAACAGCTTTCTTGATTTCCTTTTTCTTGGCCACGATGGTAGATATGGTTGTACGGGATTTGTTATACATCCTGGCCAGTTCGGCCACATGTACGCCACTTTCATATTCTTCAATGATGTTTTTTCTTAAATTCAATCGTATTTCTCACCTACTTCACCAAAGGCTTGGCACTAGGAGCTTTCTTTGGAGCCATGGTAGCTTATTTAGCACTTGCAAGCACTAAAATGAATGGAATAATATTAAGAAATATTTCATATGAACATATGAGGGGACTGTCGCTCACTGGTGCACACTAGCTGGGAAGGGAGGCCGAGGCAGTTCAGAGCCATGAGTACGCATCCAGAACGAACGACGATTAGCGAGTCAACCGACCATTTGTGAGCCAATGTTTGGACGAAAATAACGCGATGATTTCCGAAAAGGACAACTATCGAGGGACCACTGTACTATCATTTCTGTTGCATTTTTAGTCTTAAGCAGTAAAAACAACATAATAAATGAACAAGAACTACATATTCACTTTTATTTTTGTAAGATCTGGAGGTCTAAAAAAAAGTTGTTTGACTTCTTTGGGGGCTCCCAGGAAAGTAACCCTATTTTTCCCGTAAGTTTCTATAAATTAGATTCCCTTATAATTAGATAAATTTCTTTAATGTTAAGTAGTCAGTAAGCCATTAAATTAAGTCAGCCCATAATGCATAGGCATAATAGAGGCTCTCTTTGCACTGCAACCCATTATTGTAAAAACAATCTCAATGTACTACTTGCAAAGAAATAAATAAATTTGAACAAGTTCTTCAATTTCTCTAACAGGGCATTTTCAGGAATGTAACTACAGCATGTATTAAGGTCTACTGTACTGTAACTCATGTCAAAAAAATAAAAATAAAAAATAAATTAAAAAGACTTGTGTCATCCATTAGTGATCTACAAAGCTCCTAATCATATATCAGAAAATAATATTCTTAGACTTATTTGACGTAGCATTATTAAAATGATAAAAAATTCAATTACTGTACATACATAATTCATTACAAGAGCAAAATTACTATGTCAATACCTCCAAAGAGCAAAATACTGCCAATGAAAAGAAGAGTGCTATGCATACACAAACACAACTCAATAAATGTAATAGAACTAAGACTTTCCCATGCCCTCCCTTCATCCAAATAACAATATGGAAAAAATGTAACAGCATGTCATTCTGAATCCATGCATAAAATTAATATAAATATATCACTGGGGTAAGCACTGAACACTTTTAAGAACTATTAGCAGTTCCACAATAGCAAATAGCCTATTTCTGTATTATTAATAAAATAGCTATTTAGATACATTAATACTTCTCTCATCATACAAGTGTTATTTTTTTTTGTATAACTTCTCTTAAGGGACTAAAGATCCTTACATTATAGTCTCAAGGCAGAAGGCAAGGCACCAAGGATGAAGATTTATTATTTTGTACTTAATGATTTTAGGATTCCATTTATCAAAGCACAAAAAAAAAATCCTAACAATAGTTTGGAGTCATGCTAACAACTCTGAGATCATAATATAAAGGAAACTACTAGATTTTTAAACCCAACACAGATATGCTGCTAAAAAAAAAAAAATGTTGCAAAGGGAAATACAGCCTCTCCTAGCCTAGCAATGTACTTGTTTACCGACGCCTTGAACTTACGACGGGCTCTGACCAGTATTCATACCTAAATAAAGTACATTAGACCTAATTTCCTCTATTTTGTTTATTTTAATATACCGTACATTACTGTATAAACATTTAAAAATATACCAGAAATGTTATAAATGGTGCAAAAGTGATATTAAAACAATATCAAAGATGGTTGACAAAAACTCACTACCACTATAGTATGCTCCTCACTTAGCGATGAATTTGCTTAACGACATGGTCTTAGGAACGGAACTCCGCCGTTAAGTGAGGAGAGGCTGTAATTACAAGTTTTTAAAATAACACAGAAATGTTACACTAGTTGTTCTATAACTGTTTAGATCTTTTTTAAATGCTTACACCAATAAGACATCAATAAATTATTAAAGGAAATATTTCACACTTAGATCTCACATGATGTTATAATAATTTAAAAAAAAATTTTATTTGTTACAGGATATGAAATAAAAAAAATTCTCTTTGAAGTTTATTTCGATGCACAATTCAGAAAATGAATATAGTGCATAAATTCTGAAATGCATTCTTCACACATATATTAAATCATCTAATTAAAAGTAAAACCAATGCCTAGGAGTGTAGCCTAATAAGTTTACATGTTTTCATATTACAACTGCAAATTTCCAGGTACAGTGGTACCTCAACTTACGAGTGCCCCAACTTACAATTTTCAGAGTTATAAGCCATTGCTCAGTCAATTTTTTGCTTTGAGTTACGAGCCAAAATCCAAGTTACAAGCGAGCTTCAGATACACCACCACTAGTTGGCAACGTATCTGAAGTCAAATCCAACTCTGTACCCAAGGGAATGTCAGGTACTTTGTCTCATCCCACATGTTCTTCCAAGACATAACTGGAAGGATAATACTCCCACACAAATCCCATATTGTAGTGAGGCACCTCGTCCCTTGTTTAGTTCTCGTATAAATCCAGGGAAGAGGTAACCTCCATTTCAACACTCAGGAGTTTTTCCAGAAACATGAAGGTGGGTGGAGTACTGATAATAGTGGGTGGAGTAGTGTGTTGGTGGAATGTGGAGTAGTGATGGTGGTGGGTGGAGTAGTGATGGTGGAGTGTGGAGTAGTGATGGCAGTGGGTAGGAGGTGATGGTGGTGGGTGGAGTAGTGATGGTGGTGGGTGGAGTAGTGATGGTGGTGGGTGGAGTAGTGATAGTGGTGGGTGGAGTAGGGATGAAGTGTGGAGTAGTGATGGTGAAGTGTGGAGTAGTGATGGTGGTAGGTGGAGTAGTGTTGGTGGTGGGTGGAGCAGTGAGGTTGGTGGGTGTAGTAGAGATGGTGGTGGATGTAGTAGTGAAGGTGGTGGGTGCAGCAGAGATGGTGGTGGGTGGAGTAGTGAGGGTGGTGAGTGTAGTAGTGAAGGTGGTGGGTGGAGTAGTGAAGGTGGTGGGTGTAGTAGTGAAGATGGTGAGTGGAGTAGAGATAGTGGTGGGTGCAGTAGTGAAGGTGGTGGGTGGAGTAGTGAAGATGGTGAGTGAGTAGAGATAGTGGTGGGTGCAGTAGTGAAGGTGGTGGGTGGAGTAGTGAAGGTGGTGGGTGGAGTAGAGATAGTGGTGGGTGCAGCAGAGATGGTGGTGGGTGTAGTGGTGAAGGTGGTGGGTGGAGTAGTGAAGGTGGTAAGTGGAGTAGAGATAGTGGTGGGTGCAGTAGTGAAGGTGGTGAGTGGAGTAGTGATGGTGGTGAGTGTAGTAGTGATGGTGGTGAGTGGAGTAGTGATGGTGGTGGGTGGAGTAGTGAGAGTGGTGGATGTAGTGATAATGGTGTGTGGAGTAGATATGGCAGTGGGTGGAGTAGATATGATGGTGGGTGGAGTAGATATGATGGTGGGTGTAGTAGAGATGGTGGTGGGTGTAGTAGAGATGGTGGTGGGTGGAGTAGATATGATGGTGGGTGCAGTAGTGAAGGTGGTGGGTGGGGCATACAATATTTCTTATTTATAAATACATTTTTCTTATTTAAAACCCCATAACAAAAAAAAATGAGGTGGTTTTTTGGGGGGCTGGAATGGATTAATGGCATTTCAATTAATTTCAATGAGGAAAACTGATATGATATACGAGCAAATTGAGTTACGAGCTTGGTCACGGAACGAATTAAACTCGTAAATCAAAGTACCACTGTATTTAATTAAATTTAGTGTCAACAGAGAACCATAATGTTGCTGCTTTAGTTAATCGCCTATGAAATTTAAATGCACTTCTAAAAAAATCAAGAACACTTATTTTAAAGTCTGTATGCTTCAAGACATAAATTTCTCCTTGAACCATTTTGTATCAAAATTATGAGCTAAAAATCAAGCACCCATTATATTTTCTTTGACTGAATGTTACTAAGTTTAAGAAATCACAAATCTTCCATTCAACTATGACATTTCTGTCTATCTTTGGGAGCTGGCCTTGTGTAGATATTTCCATAAACAATTCAATCCACTGCCATATAAATATATTTTTTTATGTGATCACTTGATAAAGAAAGATTTATATGAAAGAAAAAAGTTATCACTGAAGTCATGTCTCAAGTCAGGCTTCGAGAGGACAATTTTTGAAACTAGTCACATATAGGAGGATGCAACTCTTATACTGTATAAAAAATAAATATCTTATTCTATAAACATAAATGAGGTAGAAATGCAAAATAGTTATCACTACTAAGAAATTTTATTAAGATAACTTTTAAAGGACTAAAATAACTTAAAAAAAAAATAGCATTTCATATATTTCTTTGGAGTCATGTTCTGTGTGTTAACATGTGAGTTAACAATGTAGACCTCTGAGCAGCACGATAAGAACAATGAGAGCACGAGTAAGGTTTTTCTCCTGTATGGATACGAATATGATTGATCATAGCGTACTTTGTAGATGAGCGATACGGGCAATATGAACAGGTAAATGGTTTCTCTCCAGTATGGATACGAATATGTTTTGTCATAACGGCTTTCTTAACTGAGGAATACGTGCAGTAGGGGCACTGGTGCACCTTGACGACAGCTTCTCTCCCACTAATCTTCGAACCATGCATGTTCAGTCTCACCTGTCGAAAATGCCTCTCTTCATTAATCTTATCACTGAATTAGCAAGTAGTTCTTAAAAGATACAGTGAATCAATATTTAATCCCCATGTGTCTATAATCACATTTCTACTTTTCCTCAGATAGTAACTAAGAGACAGTGCCAAAAAAAAAAAAAAAATCAAAGATAGCCCTAACATGAACTGAACACTAAAATTATAAATATGGTAAATCTCCTTAAGCCTAAATATATTTTCATGTTTTACCTATCAAGTGCAATAAGGCGTTACCTACACTATAATGCATAAATGCACAACCCAAAGGTGTAATCTAGTGTTTCTTGTGATGTGCATTTACAGATACAAGTGGAATGAGGGATGAGTTAACAAGGCCCTCTGATTGCACATGGGTAACCAAGACTATAATTCACCAGTACAATAATATTAAGAACACTTTCATCCCTAAAATAATGATTCGAGTAACTCTGTACACCAAGAAATATACTGTACACCTCTGTGAACTGACACCCTACTGTTGTATTTGCATCAGAAGTTGTGGTGGTAAGTCTGTATAGAGAGGGGTGGAAAGGGTAGGATGGTAGGTGAAAGGTTAATGGCCATAGGCATAAAGGGGAAGGTAGTGGGTGGATAGGGAAGAATGGTGGGTGGAGAAAGGGAGAATGGTGGGCAGAAAGGAGAGGGTGGTGGGTGGGTGTTTATCAGGGTATCTTGAAGACGACTTTCTTCAAGTAACTCAAAGAAGGTTGATAACTCAGGATAAGCCAAGAAAACCAAGCAATGATGCTCATTTTTGCTAGGGTGCAAAGGTCCTCTTTCCTAGAATTCAATCTACAACATCCATCCTAAGTCCTAGGTAACATATCTATTTACTGTTAGATGAATAGATGCAGCAGATGTAAAGAAAATTGCCCATACCTCTTAACTCACACAAGATACTAACATTCTCCCTCCATGCATGAAAGGATTACCAAGAGATTCCCAGTTGTCTTCTAGAGGGATCCCAATAAATTTCTCAAGTCAGTTCCTTATCAGCCAAGCTGTGGTGAACTGGTCAAGGGCTCTGAGGAACATGGTGGGTGGGTGGATGTGTGGTGATATGTGGGTGAGTGATGGGTGGCAGTGTGTTGGCTTATTGTGGTGAGTGGTGGTAGGTTTTGATGCATTGTGGTGAGTGGCAGTGTTATGGGAGTGGTGGTAGGTTTTGATGCATTGTGGTGAGTGGCAGTGTTATGGGAGTGGTGGTAGGTGTTGATGCATTGTGGTGAGTGGCAGTGTTATGGGAGTGGTGGTAGGTGTTGATGCATTGTGGTGAGTGGCAGTGTTATGGTGAGCAGTGTTGCATAGTGATGTTTTGTAGTGAGCAGTGTTGCATAGTGATGTTTTGTAGTGAGCACTGGTGGATGATGTTTTGTAGTGAACACTGGTGAATGACATTTTGTAGTGAGACCTAGTTGATGATGTTTTGTAGTGAGCACTAGTGGATGATGTTTTGTAGTGAGTACTGGTGGATGTTGTTTTGTAGTGAACACTGGTGAATGATGTTTTGGTGAGACCTAGTTGATGATGTTTTGTAGTGAGCACTAGTGGATGAAGTTTTGTAGTGAGTACTGGTGGATGTTGTTTTGTAGTAAACACTGGTGAATGATGTTTTGGTGAGACCTAGTGGATGATGTTTTGTAGTGAGCACTAGTGGATGATGTTTTGTAGTGAGCACTAGTGGATGATGTTTTGTAGTGAGCACTAGTGGATGATGTTTTGTAGAGAGTACTGGTGGATGTTGTTTTGTAGTAAACACTGGTGAATGATGTTTTGGTGAGACCTAGTGGATGATGTTTTGTAGTGAGCACTAGTGGATGATGTTTTGTAGTGAGCACTAGTGGATGATGTTTTGTAGTGAGCACTAGTGGATGATGTTTTGTAGTGAGCACTAGTGGATGATGTTTTGTAGTGAGCACTAGTGGATGATGTTTTGTAGTGAGCACTAGTGGATGATGTTTTGTAGTGAGCACTAGTGGATGATGTTTTGTAGTGAACACTGGTGGATGATGTTTTGTAGTGAGCACTAGTGGATGATGTTTTGTAGTGAACACTGGTGGATGATGTTTTGTAGTGAGCACTAGTGGATGATGTTTTGTAGTGAACACTGGTGGATGATGTTTTGTAGTGAGCACTAGTGGATGTTGTTTTGGAGTGAGCACTAGTGGATGATATTTTGTAGTGAGATCTAATGGATGATGCTTTGTAGTGAGCATTAGTGGATGATTTGTAGTGAGACCTACTGAATGATGCTTTGTAGTGAACA
>NC_091314.1:16327878-16330378 GCF_038502225.1 Cherax quadricarinatus
AGTTTTTTTGACTATCACTCACTACTTTGTGATCGTCAATATGGCTTCAGGAAAGGTTACTCTGCTGCTGATCTGTTGTTAAACCTCTCCACTAAGTGGCACCAGTCACTGGATGAATCCAAAGTCAGCTGTGTGGTAGCACTGGACATTGCTGGCACTTTCGACCAGGTGTGGCACCAGGGCCTCTTAGCAAAACTTCAAGCACTGGGAATTGCAGGCTCTACGCTATGTCTCCTCAGTGATTACCTTCATGGTAGATCTCTAAGTGTAGTTCTCAATGGAACGGAATCAGCAAGACATCCTATTGGGGCAAGTGTTCCACAAGGAAGCGTGCTGGGACCAATGTTATGGAATGTCTACTTCAACGACCTTCTTCATCTCATCCCAGAATCACATGCACATGCAGACGACTGCACACTGACATTCACTTATCAAAGAGAAGAAATGCCAGCTGCTCTAAGGTACATCAATCACCAGCTGAGAGCTATATCAGCTTGGGGAAATAGATGGCAAGTAACATTTGCACCTGCGAAAACGCAAATGATGATCGTCTCTAGGCACCATGATGGTAATGCTGGTGCAGTAGTAAGGATGAATGGGAGGGTTTTGGCACCTGGAGAAGAAGTTGATATCCTTGGGGTGAAATTTGACTCCAAACTAACCATGAAGAACTATGTTGTAAATCTTGCAAACAAGGCAGCCAGGAAACTTACAGCATTCGCCGTATCTCGCATCTACTTGACAGTAGGGGTTGCAAGATTCTGTACGAGGCACAAGTACGCTCGCACCTTGAGTATGCTCCACTTTCTTGGTTTGTCTGCCCCCCCCTCTCATCTGCGACTGCTTGACAGAGTAGAGAACAGAGCAAGACGTCTCATCTCTCGTCTGGACCCATCCTGGATAGATCTGTCATTTCAGCAGAGCCTTCAACATAGGAGGGATGTGGGTGGCCTTACTGTTATGTACAAGGCCAATATTATCAAAGTACCACACTTGGATCCACTTCAAGGACAGTG
The DNA here is from genome assembly GCF_038502225.1 of Cherax quadricarinatus. Taxonomy (NCBI): domain Eukaryota; kingdom Metazoa; phylum Arthropoda; class Malacostraca; order Decapoda; family Parastacidae; genus Cherax; species Cherax quadricarinatus. The sequence goes on from NC_091314.1 coordinate 16,328,895, forward strand.
TGAAACAAGCTTTTATGCCACAAGACGGGCAGAAAACAGCAACTTCACTCTGGCTGTACCCTTCTCCAGAACTTCACTCCATCTGAGATCCTATAAACTCAGGATGACTCGAATATGGAACACATTCGTACAGCATAATGATGTCAACGAGATAAAGTCAGTTGATCAAATGAAAATGCTGGCCCACAGATGGCTCCAACTTCATCCTGTTCCCTACTTGTATGTCTCATAACAATAAAAATGCTTTCAAATGAGCTGATGTAGGCAACAGCTCTTAGCTTGCCAATAAAGTTAGGAATCCTTAACCTGTAAATAGCTTGTCAATAAAGCTCGGGATCCTTAACCTTGTCAAACCCTGTGTAAAAAGAGAGAGAGAGAGAGAGAGAGAGAGAGAGAGAGAGTGAGAGAGAGAGAGAGAGAGAGAGAGAGTGAGAGAGTGAGTGAGAGAGTGAGAGAGTGAGAGAGTGAGAGTGAGAGAGTGAGAGTGAGAGAGTGAGAGTGAGAGAGTGAGAGTGAGAGAGAGAGAGAGTGAGAGAGTGAGAGAGTGAGTGAGTGAGTGAGTGAGTGAGTGAGTGAGAAAATATTGACTCCCTTCTGTTACAACACAACTGTCAACATATTATAATTGTTGGTGACCTCAACCAGCACCTTATACAGAGGGACTTTGATGACCTTCTTGCAGTGTTTGACATGAGAAACTTTGTTGATTTCCCTACTCATATCTCTGGCTCCTCCCTTGACCCAGTAGTGAGTGATCTGGCAGAAGGCATAGTCACTTGTCAACCCCTCGGCTATGTTGGATCGTCTGACCACAAGGCTGTTTTTACGACACTTAAGATCCCAACAGAACGAGGTGAGGAGTCCACACGCACAACCTGGCTATGGGAAAGAGGTAATTGGCCAGCCTTTGCTCTGAGCTCACCACCACCGACTGGAATGCTCTTCTCCAAGGGGATGTTGACAACCAAGTGAAAGCCTTCACTGGACACATCCTTAATCTACAACAAGAACACATTCCTCACCGGCAATATGTGACGAAGCCTACAGATCAGCCTTGGTTTGGCTTTCGTTGTAGAGAGGCTGCTACTGCTAAGTACAAAGCATGGCGAAGGTATAAGAGACATCCTACCACCTATAACAGGAACTTGCACATGCAAGCCTGTAGGCATATGGGTGATGTTCAAAAGTGGGCCATTGCTAAATGGGAGGTGGACACTAAAAGAAAGTTAGCATCAGGTAGGGTAGGCTCCAAAACCTGGTGGTCCCTGGTCAAGGACAGACAAGGTTATCTGCCTGATGAACTTATTCCACCTCTAAATCGACAGGATGGGACCACCTCTACTAGTAGTCAAGAGAAGGCGGACCTCTTTGCCGAACACTTTGCTACCAAAATGCAAGTTCCTGATCCAGCAAGGGACCCTCCTTGGCTAGCTGCAAGAACGGTGTCAAAACTGTCAGTGGTGACAATAAGGCAGGAGGAGGTG
>NC_091314.1:16335378-16422878 GCF_038502225.1 Cherax quadricarinatus
AAATCATAACTATTTCGCTAGAACTCCATTTTTCCTATCGAATGAGTACAAGAAACCACCCATTTACCGATTTTGCCAATTTCACACAAATTTCAAAAGATGCCAATTTCTAAATAGGGTCCTGAATAAACAAGAAAGACATTCCTGGCACTAAAATAACAAGTTCTCTGTTCATTAGTCACATCCCTAGGCCCCTCTTATATTTCTTTGGCTCTCCACTTTGAATTTTTATTCTTACAAAAAAAAATAATATTTACTGTTATGCAGACTACTGCATTAGTGTAGAAATGGTATAAATAATATCAGCGCACTTGTGAAAGAATATTAGACACATCAGTTGATGTGTATTGGACGCTTGGCATGATTTGTTTACTTTTGAACTTTGGTAAAAATCGAACATTTCTGCTACTTTGAGCTCATTTTCAAGGTACTTTTCATTGTAAATCCAGTCAAAATCATCTCAATTTCTGTAATATGTCTTCCATTCTATAAAATGAGATCAAGAAAACTAGAATACAACAATAAATACCATACAAAAATACAGTGCAAAGTCGTTGTTTTAATCCAAAAACACTGTCAAAGTTTTTTTTTCTCATTATGCACTGTGTGCTGCAGGATTTTTTTATACTGTGCACACTGACCACATAGACCCATTCTTACACATGTAGACATACCAGCCTTCTCGCACTAGATTTGAGGGCGCTAGAATTTAGGCGTACTAGTACGTCAAAAACCCTGGGTAGTAAGACATACTAGTACGTCCAAAACCCCCAAAGGGTTAAATGTACATCACATAAAATGTATATATACGTTTGGCCACTAGCGGTAAAAACGTATATATACGTTTGGACCATTTACGGGTTAAAGAGGGCAATTTTCTGTGTAACAAGACCAAAAAAAAAAAAATTGTAGGGTCAGTACTTACCAAGATATAAGGCCACAAAGATGGCACTGGATGCTCACCTGACGGGAACATGGAATCCTGCTGCTTGCAGAAATGGTGCCGATATACCTTTTTTCTTTTTCCTTTTTTTTATTTATAAAATTTTTATGTTCTGATAATTACAATTTGTAGTAATTCTTGTGATTTCATAGCCAATGTTTGTTCTGACACTAATATAAGGTATTGAAATAGTACACACTGACAGGTGAACATTTTCACCTGCCTCTGTCACATACTTTTGTCTAGAAATATATACAAAGTATTTATAGGTTCCAGCAATGTTTTAGACATGCTGGAGTATATATGAAACTCCTTGAAGCAAAGTGTAAAACAAGTGTCACTCCACTGCTGACAATGCAGCAGTGGAGTGACATCTGCTGATCGTGCACTGCCTGAGCTTGTTTGTTTTTATTGTTACACATAAACATGTCTGTCTGTCACTGTCTGTGTCTGTTTATTCCCCTGTCTATCTCTCTGTCTAGCACTGTCTCTGCTTCTCTCTCTTTCTATCTTCCTGTCTCTCTGCTTGTCTCTTTCTGTCTCAGAGAGCTGCTCATGAACCAACAGGTATTACACACTTCTGATTCCTGAACAAGTGAAAATGTGTATTACTTGCCAGTCATGCTTATTATGCCTTATATGTATCTACAAGCACAGTATAGCACATTGTCTGGAATTTTTGGGTTATCCTAGGTAATTTACACTATGAATAATAACTGTATTTATGTGTACCTGTGAGACAGACATAGATAGACAGATGAAGATAGAGACAGCCGAAGTCAATCAGCCAGCCAGCCACTCACCCAGCCAGCCTGCCAAACGCATATTACACATGTTCCAGAATTGTTTTTCTTTACTTAGGGCATAGGTTATAGGACATTCTGGCAGGATGACATTACCAGTGGTATCAAAACTGAAAGGATGTTGCACGTATGTTGTACATGGGTTTGTAACCAAAGTTTTTGATATTTCGTCAACCAGTTGTGGCCACATCCATCTCAAAGCCACTAAACTCAGGGTCAACATCACTTTCCTCTTAAAAGGGAAGTGTTAATACGACATGGCATCAGTGAATCCCTGGTGCTTGCCATGCTGTTTGGTCTCACTGGCACTCAATTCAACTGGTGCTCCCACAAAGTACAGTAGACCGTCGTTTAACACTGTTTTGTCTGGAACGTTTTGGTTATAGCACAATTGAAAAATTGCAGCATATTTTTGTATAACACTTCGTAAAATTAACTTAACACGATTCGCTGGAGGGGAAAAAAATTTTGAGCGCATCACCCGCGGAATATGTACCATCCTCTGCTAGGAGTTTATATCTTTTTCTTGCCATATCTTAAATCTGCCAAACAATCATGGCACCCAGTAGGCATACAAGTGTTGCTGAAAGTGGCAAGAAAAAGTTAAGTGTTTAAGTCTTATAATTAATGAAGAAAATAGAGATATTAGACAAGAGATAGCCAGTGGGCATAATGAAGCATCTCTTTGTCCACATAAAAAGAATGAGGTAAATATGAGTTTGTGTGATGACTGACTTACTGACTTACTTGACTAACTGATTGACTTACTGACTGTATTACTGACTGTATTACTGACTGACTGACTGACTTGACTGATTTACTGACTAAAAGTTAGACTTTTTCACTGAAGAGGAACCTGAAACAGTGTCTAGAGCAGCTGATGCCTTACCGTCAGTTGTATAATGTACTGCAGGGTAAAATAGAACAGAAATCCATTACAAAATTTATGCACACTCCATTACGACCATCAACTTCAGTGCCAGTACCTCTACCATCCACCTCAGCCCAGTAGGGCCACAGCATAACTCTCCACTCTCCACTACCATCCACAAACACCAGCACCCACAATTTAAGGTAAGAAATACTATTATTTCTGTTGCATTTGTAGTCTTAAGCAGTAAAAACAACATAATACATCACGACAATGAACTACAATTATATACTCACTTTTATTTTTGTAAGATCTGGAGGTCTAAAGAAAAGTTGTTTGACATTTTTGGGGGTCCCAGGAAAGTAACCCTATTTTTTTCCATAAGTTCTTCAGTGTGTCTAACATGATTTTGACTAAAACGGCGTTTTCAGGAACGTAACTACCGTTTTAAACAATGATCTACTGTACTAAGTTGTCCCAGATTTTTTTTAATACTGTGCACACACCGAGTGTTAAGACCCATTCTATACTGACCAGGCATCTCAGGCCAATTGTGCCAAATTTGGAGGCAAGAAAAATAAAACATTGATCTATGTTTGTACAGTTAAGCGGTTAACAGATGGCATATTGTGGTGAGCAGGTTTAGGTAAATTCAAGTTGTGGCATTTTGTGGATGATGTATGAAGTGGTGGGGTTGGGTGAAATGCCAATGCATTTAGTTAGTGATGGTGGATGAAGTGTGGTGGCATGTCCTGTTGAGTGGCGGTGTGTAGCGAGATGTGGCAAGCTGGAATAGGTACGTGCATGTGATGAGCAAAAAAGAAATTAAAATAAATACAAAATATTACTGTTCAGAATCTGGGATTTTGGACTGACAATTTTATTTGCATCTTATGATATACCTTTGATGGATTTTGAGATTGTTTCCCTACTTTCACATCCCAGTCCTGGGCCAAGCATGTCCTGGCCATTAAGTAAAGTGCACTGTATTCAAATAAAGAAGCTTAATGGATATGACAACTTATCCATAAAAAAAGATGCAAGTTTTAAAATGTTGTACTATTACAGTATAAGGTAACCAAAATTTTTGAATGCAAAAAAATATTATAAAAAAAAAAAACAATGAATTTTAGGACTTCTTCACTATTGAACCTAATTTTGTCAAATACCGGTAGTTGTCGAAAAATTTGCTTTAACATGAGAGAGACCTTATTACACATTACTATTTAATTCATACTCAGTGCTGAATTAGCAGGGTTGTAATGTGTATTAGATGTGAAAACACTGCCTTAAGATATCCTCGTGGCACTGCTGCTGGACGGAAGTAAGAACAGACTAACATGGTTATTACTATACGAATACTACATCCATTATAAGTGTTTATGAAAATCCTCTCACAAAATTTAGGCACACAACCAACTGAAAAAATATTTACGAGATCTCAATGAGTCTTACATTTCCTTGAAAATTAGGTTTGATGAGTTAGCAAGTGGCAATTTAAGGTTGACTTCTTTGAAGCACGATATGGGCAAACTGAGCATGAATATGGTTTCTCTCCAGTATGAATTCGAAGGTGAGTGTTCATGGTACTTTTAGTGCAAGAACGAAAAGAGCAGTGTGGGCAAACAAATGGCTTTTCTCCTGTATGGATACGAATATGATTGATCATATTGTATTTTGTAGATGAGCGATATGGGCAATGAGAGCAGGTAAATGGTTTCTCTCCAGTATGGCAACGTATATGTCTTGTCATTAGGGCTTTCTTAATTGCGGAATATTCACAGTAGGGGCACTGGTGCACCTTGACGACAGCTTCTCTCCCACTAATCTTCGAACCATGCATGTTCAGTCTCACCTGTCGAAAATGCCTATCTTTATTAATCTTATCACTGAATTGGCAAGTAATTCTTAAAGATACAGTGTATCAATATTTAATCCCATTGCATCTATAAGCATATTTTTACTTTTCATCAGATAATAACTAAAAGACAGTGCCAAGAAAGAATAAAACAAGATTAAAGATAGTCCTAACATCAACTTAAACAACAGAAATATAAATAAGGTCTTCTATTACAATTGTTAGAAAACTTTACTACTGTGTAAAGCCTCCTTCAGCCTAAATATATTACCTTGTTTATCTAATGACTTCAATAATATTTAGTACATTATAACGTATTCAAGCAAAAACACTGATTAATGCTTTATCATTTTTGATAGGTACATACTGGGAAAGGCATTTAATCAAAAAACTGTTTATGCCATTATAATTCAAAAAATCTAAAAAAAAAAGGGGGGGGTTTATTCTGCATTTCCCTGTAATTAAATATATTTAATTACACAAAAATTAATTCACGATTTGAAGATCATCCAAGGAGATGTACGAAGCCTAACCGAGACAATGCCAATTTAAAATTCAGTACTGCATATACTTTCTGAAAGCTAAACTTGCAAAAATTTAGATGCTAATATTTTAAGTTAGGTTTTCCTTGATGCAAATGTCAAAAGAATTTAATATCAAAAAAAATAAAACATACTAACACATTAATATTTAACTCATACCCTGTGTTGAATTAACAGGGCTGTCCTGTGTATCATGTCAAATAAAGCTACAGTACTGTATATCAGTATGAAACTGCCGTAAGAGCTTCTCATTACACTGATGCTACCTGCACATAAGAATACACTGACAAATTCCAATATTCTATTACTAAGTGGGTACTGTGCTAATTCTTTCTAAAAATCCTATCACAAAATTTATAAACAGTTATATCTGTTAATCTACAGATGTTTCTGGGAATCATCACTCCTACAGTGGGATCTCAGACCAGGCCTCTTAAATTGAAAAGGAATCATTACGGGGCTAAGAGCTGTAATGAAACACACAGGGAAAGATAAGTGTATACTGAATGCCTAGTGAATAAAAAATATATGTAACAGATTACTGTATTTGCTAAAAGCCTCATATTTCAATGTAAATTACATTGGATGAGTTAGCAAGTATAACCCATTAAGGTCAACTTCTGTGAAGAATGATATGGACAAACTGAACACGAGTATTGTTTCTCTCCAGTGTGAATTCAAACATGATTGTTCAGGGTACTTTTAGTGTAAGAACAAAAAGGGTAGTCAAGTGTGGACAAGGAAATGGCTTTTCTCCTGTGTGAACTCATATTCTTTTGGTCATATGATCTTTCCTAACTGTGGAATATGTACAGCAGGGACACTGATACACTTTGCCAATGAGTCCTCTTTTGCTATTCCAATGACCATCAGAGTTCAGTTCCACCTGTTGGGAATGCCTATCTGAATTAATACTGTTACAATGAGCCTTGCCATTTTCAAATTATGCAAACATGTACGTCTCTAATATATAATTTTTCTATTCCTCGCTGCCTTTTTATTCCATAAATTATTCCTCTTCCCATGAGCACCCACTCCCCCATACCCACAAACCTCTGCTATGCACTCTTAACACAGTTTTCTTAAATCTACCCAATAATTCTTTGGCTTCCATGCTAGATACAATATATAAGAATATGTTATATACATAGCAAAAACAAAGGAAACTTTAAATAATAAACAAACACCTTTAATGTAACAAGGACACTTTATACAGATTAGTTTCCACTGGCTGGAAAAATGTGGAAAATGTTGCTGTGATAATTTTTAAATGCCACAAGCAAGTCACTACTGGGGTGGAGGAGGAGGAATGAGAGGGAGAGGGAGGGAGGAGGAGGAGGGAGGAAAGGCATAAGCAGAGGGAGGGAGGAAAGGTATAAGCAGAGGGAAGGGAGGGGAGGGGAGGGGAGGCGAAGGCGAGAAGAAGGGCAGGGAAGGAGGGAATGGGAGTGAAGAATATACTTTAAATTGACTGGATTCCTCATCTTCATAAGTATCCTCTAGCATTGTAAAGATTGTTGTTAACCATCTGGGATATTAGAGAAAGGAAACCTTGTATTAAAGTGTGTGCATCAGTTTCACCATTTTTCATTAGTTTGCATTTCAGGATTCCATTTCATTTAATTTGTTGACTTATCTAATGCAGCAGCAAGCACACAAATTTCACCCAATAATACATGAGCTCATGTTAAAGTTGAAACTTAAATTATACAATCTGTACACTGCTTGACGAAGTTAATAATAATTAGTTTTGCAGTGTTGAATAATCAGTGATCCAAGTTATTCAAGGGACGGGGAGGATAATATACAGATATGCAATAACACACAAAACCAGATTTTATTTCAAAATAATTTCTTTATATACAATACAACTTATAAAATGCTAACAACCATTTGAGCAATAAATATAATAATCATTAAATGTGTGGAATATCCACCAACATGAGCAAATCATTCAATGAACAGAACAGCCTAGCCTTTTTTGTTCCAAACAAGCTCCAATGAAATATCTCCCAAAACAAGACATGTCTTTGAACTTCCAAATGAAGAAGCTGATTAAATGTCGTCAACAGATACAACGAAATTAACTTTCCAAAACAATTTCTGAACACTAAGCAACTCTTTCATATCTTTTCTTCTTTCCAAAGTATTTTAATTCTTTGCAAACATAATGGAAAATAATACTTTACAATACACACATGTGTCCATGACTGATATAGATACTCCATTTTTAAGTACAGTGCTTCAGTTTTTGATACGAACATGTAATGCCCTCTCTGAATACTTCACATCCACCAAGGCCTTTGTGACTAGTGTGATGTTTCATCTGAAAAAACTGGGAAAAGTTTGCCATAAACAATATCTATTATGGCTTAAACACAGTAATTACAAAGTTGTCGAGTAAAGGGCAAATTGCAGACAAATGATGTAAAAACAGGACTCTTTAATAGGTGAGTCATAACTGGATAGCATTTCACATAAGTGTGAGCTTTTCATTTTGTCCTACTTAGAAGCCAATAACATGAATTAACATCCTCTATCACAGCAGGTTATGAGAAGAATTAAAAGGAGTGTTGGACAAACTGAAACGAGTATCAGGCGTCGGTTTATATTTTTTGAGGTATTGCAGAAAAGTGAATGATTAAAGCCACTTCTAGCATCTATTCCTTGCTCCATTATCTATGTTAATTGCTTATCCAGTGATAAATTTGCAAGACTCATGTACATGTCATGAAACACTAGACTGATAATTTAACAAAAAAGACAGAGTAAAGATATGCCTTAAATTAGCATATGTGTAGATACAGAACACCATGCAACTGTGACTCATACTTGATCTAATGATATCACCCCTTGCTCCATTTTCAATCACATCATTTTCCAACACCTTTCACCATCTGCTGAGATCAAGTATAAAACTCATGTTGTATTCTTGTGTGGCTTAAACTTGAGCATATTATTATCCAAAAAGCATCTTACTGCCCTTCTTTTACCATATTTGTTATGCAAAACACTGTTAAATAAATGCTCCAAGATTTGATATTTTAAACAAACTGTAGACATTAAGGTACAACTATAATTTGCTCATATCTACATAGCTTAGTCTGCATTTCTGCTAGCAAAACTAAACAAAAATTTGCTAAGCACCAACAGGCTGGGCTAATGTTAATCTTCTTTTACCTGAGTTCTTTATATTCTACATTTATGGAAAAGGATCCTGTCAGCAAAAAAAAAAAAAAAATAAATAAATAAAGGTAATATAATATAAACAGTTCAGTAATCATACAGATGAAATAATAATATATTCAATACACGGTTAAAATGGCAGTATTGTACATCACATTTAGACCTAATGCTGCATCATGTGATAACGCAAAGTTGCTTTATGAGAAGCACGGAAAGAACATAAAGGGCAGCTATAAGGCTTCTCTCCAGTGTGAATTCGTATGTGACTAGTAAGAGAACTTTTGGTACTAGAACGGAAGGGACAATGTGGGCATGTGTATGGTTTTTCTCCAGTGTGAATACGAACATGTTGTCTCATGTTATCTTTTGAGGCAGCACTATAACCACAATAATGACATATAAATGGTTTCTCGCCAGTATGGGTACGAATGTGTTTAGGCAAATGGTCTTTCCTGCCCGTGGAATAGGTACAGTAGGGACACTGATGCAACTTGATGCCGGCGCCTCTCCCAGTTTTCTTCGAACCATCAATGTTCAGTCCCACCTGTCGGAACGCGCTCTTTAATTAATACTGCCACTAAAAATATTCAGTTCTAAATGCAGTTTGCAAAAGCAATGTATAAATCTAGCATGAATATTACTATCTTTTAATGCCTGTCATTAGTACTGAAATGAGCATGATATTCGGACAAACAAGTGTTAACCTCCCAGCAGTGAAAGAACAAAACACAATCTATTCCAAAGTAAATTCTATATATTCAAATACTGTACCTCTTGAATCACCCATAAAAATGCATAAAGACATTATGGATCTTTGAATACAAATAAAGATCATGTGGTAATAGTGCAACAAGAACCTAAACTCTCCCCCTAAATTAGAAGTTCACTGTAAACTAGTCTCATTTAGAAGAATTAAATTCAGCACTGAAACACTTTTGATAAGCAACAGTTATTCATGGGAATACAAATGGCCAATTTATATGTTAAAATTTCTGCAAAATATGTTTCATGCTTCCTTTTAGTTCCAGTTTAAGTCTGCTCAGAATGCTGTGCATGCCATGGGATTCTCATAAACTGTAACTCTTCTATGACTTTTTTTTTTTTGATGATGATGATGATATCATTATTATTATTATTACACAGAATTATGAGAAAAACCTTTTCCTCAATTTAGCAAACAATCCACTTTTCAAAGGCTAAACGCTGCCATATTTTTTTTTTTTTTTTTACATACCAGCTGTCTCCCCATGATATAGGAAGACCCTCCTTCCCCCCTAAAAAAAAAAAATGAACCACATTTACCTTTACTTATTCAATTACTGCAACATCCTCACACATCCTGTATTGTGCAGGTACTGTACTTCACAACCCTGGACTCAAATCAGGCTAACCAGTTTCTCAGAATCTATTCATAATTGTTACTTTGCTTGCATTTCAACAGCATAACAAGGTATAAAAATCTCATCTCCATTTACTCTGGTCACAAGAGAAAAACACACACACACACACACACACACACACACACACACACACACACACACACACACAAAAAAAAAAAAAAAAAAAAAAAAAAGCTTGTTGGATGCTGCAGCTCCTAGCATTCAATACATCCTTTACCACCACCATCCCTTCTTGGAACCCCCTATTCCTACTTCTTTCCACCTGATTTATACACCCTTTAATTCAATCTACTGTGGTACATTATCTTTCAATGTCCAATCCACCACAAGAACCCTTTCTTAGCCTTCTGAATTATACCGTTGATATGATTTCTACACTTCGAATTCAGTTTATACATTTTGCACCACACATTCCTCTCAACCACAACATTTCACTGCTTACAGCTGCCTTCATTATCATATTCATAAACATATTATATCACATTGATTTACATTATTAATGCAAGTGCACAGCCCATTAATGAAATGTTCTACAAAAATTTTTTAAGCATCTATGCTCCAGAAGCAGAGGAAACATATCTAAGAGGCCTATAAAGCAATCCAAGCTGCAAAATGAAACAATGCACAAGAAATACACATTAGGACAGTAATACATCTATATCATCCCTTCCATTTTTGGCTCATGACATTGACCTTCATAATCACACTGATTATATCTGACTAATGTATTCCCTCTCAAACTCTCTTAACCACAAGGATACTGTTTGTACTTTTATCTTGAACCCATTACATACACTCAAAAACTAAATAATATTTAAACAAATAAAATCTTCCTAGATTACAACTGTTCTGTTACCTCTTCTTTCCTTAGCCTCTGCATCAACTTTCAAATTGATAGTAACTCACTTCTCAACTGAAATTGAGAAGCCAATCAACTAGAATAGGCAATCTAAAACCTTTACACATCTTTTTTTTTTTTATTTCCATGCTTCTTTTGTAACTTTATACCCAGATGTGCATAACTGCAGTGCCTGTTAAAAAATGAACAGTGGAACTAACATTCAATTTCTTAAACCTTCAATTGTCCAAACGGAGATCTACGTTCACATGCATAGCACTCCAACGCTGATTTTCCCTACTGAAAGCACGTAAAAAAATAAAGATCTACGTTCGGAGCCCCCCCCCCGCAAGTGGACGTAGATCTACGTTTGGACAGTTTAAGGGTTAAACAACTTGACCATACAAATTTTTACCCTGCAATGTTTCCTTTATGATGTAAGCCACTGATGTTAAAGGATGGGTTATATCCCTTGAAATTCAAAGGCTAATTTTCCCTACAAAGTAGGGAAAATTAGGCATATATTTTCTTTATTCTATTAACACCAGTGATTTTAGTGTGTCCTACAATTTCTAAAATTTTATACTGTATTCCCATATAAATGCACAGTAAACCTTGACTGATTGTAAGACAGCACCAGCAGTATCAACAGTGTATTGTTGTCTCATGCATCTACTATTTAGAACTTATAAAAAGTACTAAAAAAGAACTTTTAGGAAGATACAACTATTTGCTAATATACAGTTTACCATGTTTGATGCTTCAGCATATGAAACTGTAATGTAGACCTATGAGAGGCACGGTATGGACAAACAGAACATGAATATGGTTTTTCTCCTGTATGAGTGCGAATATGTTGCCTCAGATTATCTTTAGATGCTGCACTGTAAGTACAATGAGAGCAGGTAAATGGTTTCTCTCCAGTATGAGTACGAATATGCTTTGACATGTGGTCTTTTCTAACTGTGGAATATATACAGTATGGACACTGGTGAGTCTTGCCGACAGCTCCTCTCCCGCTATTCCGCGAACCATCACTGTTCAGTCCCACCTGTCAGGAACGCCTATCTTAATTAGTGTCATTTTAGAGTACCGCTTCAAAAATGAAGAGAAAGCAAAGCTCAAATAATATTCAAAGAAAATAAATATGCAAAGCTAATAGCTGTATACATTCAGCATGTGGCTTTGACTTAGCATAAATTTTATTTACAATAATAGTCTTTAATGAATAGCATTTCTCAACAGCAATTCCCCTGCCTTCAATACTCGCATTCACTGACATTACCGTAACATTACTGAAAAAAAGTCGTCTTATTTTTGAAAAAAAAATTTATATTTAACAATTCTAATACAACTAACAAAAATTTTTTTTAAATAATTCTGCATTTATTTACTAAAAATCACATTATTCATTTATGTTATTTGCATAAACACAAAGTACAGGAGGGCCCCCACATATTCAGTGCCTATTTTTGCTGTTTTTGTTGACTTTCAATGGAGTCACTGTTCCAATCACCGGTGGCAATCACCGGCAGGTGAAACATAACAACAATGGCTCAATTTGAAGCCTAAGAAAACGAACACCAAAAAGAAGATGCCTTGTCACAGACAGGGGCATGGGAGTGCTGACCGCCGAACCCCCCCCCCAACTTCGCGTATAGGTGGGGTCCTCCTCCATTGTGCTAAGTAATCCTTTCAGGGTTTCTGACGTACAAGTACGGCTTACACACCAGGGTTTTTGACGTACCAGTACGCCTAAATTCTAGCGCCCTCAAATCTAGTGAGAGAAAGCTGGTAGTCCTACATATGAAAGAATGGGTCTATGTGGTCAGTGTGCGCAGTATAAAAAAAAAAAATGCTGCAGCACACAGTGCGTAATGAGAAAAAATAAAAACTTTGACAGAGTTTTTGGTTTAAAACAGTGACTTTGCACTGTATTTTAGTATAGTATTTATGATGGTATTCTAGTTTTCCTGGTCTCATTTTATAGAATGGAAGACATATTACAGAAATTGAGACGATTTTGATTGGTTTTACAATGAAAAGTACCTTGAAATTGAACTCAAAGCAGCAGAAATCTTCTATTTTTGCCAAAGTTCAAAAGTAAACAAATCATGCTACGTGTCCAATGCACGTCAACTGGTGAGTCTAATATTCTTTCACAAGTGCACTGATATTATTTATACCATTTCTACACTAATGCAGTAGTCTGCATAACAGTAAATCTTCTATTTTTTTTTTTTGTGAGAATGAAGTGGAAAGCAAAAGAAATGTAAGAGAGGCCTGGGAACGTGAATAATGAACAGAAAATTTTTTATTTTAGTGCCAGGAATGTCTGTCTTGTTTATTCTGAACCCTATTTGGAAATTGGCATCTTTTGAAATTTGTGTGAAATTGACAAAATTTCCATTTTCTGACCACTTTATTGGATAGTTCAAATTGGTAAATGAGTGATTTCTTGTACTCATTCGATAGAAAATGTGGAGTTCTAGCGAAATAGTTATAATTTTTGTTGACTGGTACACTGGAATTGGCCGAAAATAGGGCTCAATGTGGGCAAAATCGTCGATGCGTAAACATCGTCGAGACCGCTAACTTCGCGAGAGCATGATTTCGTAAGTTTTCCATGAAATTTCATACTTTTGGTGTCATTATGATCAGGAAAAGATTCTCTATCTTTTCAAAAGAAAAAATAATTTTTTTTTTCTGAAAATTTGTCGACCCTGACAACAAGTCTGGGAGAGCGCCTGTCGACCCTGAAAGGGTTAAAAACACAAATTTTCAGGCATTATAATACCCAAAGAATAGTTCCGGTTTACGTAGAGTTTTAAGGGAGCATGTGGGCAATTTTCCGCGCGCGCTCAACCAAAAATCGAAAAATTATGGAAATGAGTTATATATACCGAAAAATAGCTTAACTCTTTGGCAACACAATGGTACAAGAATCAATGTTCTAAGACGTTTCTACAAGAAATTATAGTCATTTATATCAGGTATGGTAACGGCGATGTAGGTAGCGCGTCTGTTCTCAACCCATGTATTTTTTGGAATTTTTTCCTTGTTTTTTTATTGCTTTTTCTTTGCATTATTCTTTCTAATATAATAATTGATTATTTGGCATCATATAAGAGTAAGTGGAGCTTATCAATAGACGTCTAGCCTATCAGGAAGCACCTGGGTACACTCGGCAGTACTCCCCCTCCAGATGGTGCCAGGTGAAATCACTTCATTACAGTGGACATAACGATTACCTCCGAATGCGACCAATTATGTAAGTGTATTTATGTAAGTGCGTTTGTACGTGTATGTTTGGGGGTCTGAAATGGACTAATCTACTTCACAATATTCCTTATGGGAATAAATTCGGTCAGTACTGGCACCTGAACATACTTATTGAGTGAAAAAATATTGTTAACCGGGGGTCCACTGTATTACGTTTATATCAGCTTATATATCAACTATACGGCTTATTTATCTATCAGAATTGATCTAATATGATATAATAAACACTATAAATAACAAACAAACATGTTATATACTCTAGACTGAATAAAATAGGCCATAATATGGCGAGAGTCCACCAGCAGTATTTCGATATAAGAGTTACTCCTGGTTTCCATGTTGTATTGTTTGGTCTGTGAGTGATAGAAAACGGTATTTTGAAGAGGATAACTGCACTAGAACATCAATTTACTTAGAAAACCACTGAAACAAACGTGATTTTCGCGAAAAAAAATTTTTTGGGAGACGGCGGGCCGGCCGGCGTTCCAGGCCTATATCTCGGAAGTAACTTTTTCACTTATTTCGCTAAATTACACCATTATTAATGATTGTATTGAAATAATTTTTACTGACAATATAAAACAAAGTGTGTTTGACTATTTGCGGCTTCTTTTTTTGGAATATATCAAATATTTTTGATTTTGTAGGAGGTAAAAGGCAGATATTTTGGTGAATGCCAAAAAGTCTATCAAATGTATTTTTTTTTTCCATGATAATAAGATATATTAGATGAAACATGTTCCTCCAAAAGTCGTGTCAGATGTATTCTAACGGTTGGGATTGTCGGAAGTGCCACTCAAAGTGCCATTTTGTCATGCCTTGCTGCCATATATGAAAAGTCATTAAATATTTTTTTCTCTGTTGTTTGTTGGCCAATCATACTGAAACTTTCTCACATTCTTCTACATATGAACCTCTAAATGTACACCAAAAATAAAAAAAATTGGTTGAAAAATAAAAAAGTAGGCCGCAATTGGGTCGATTCGCCCTTAAGACATTTATAAGCAAGGCAAATACTGTTTAAAATCATTTAATTAATGACTTCTCCCTCGTCAAGTGTAGAAGAAAAACCATGAACCCATAATTCAGTAATCTGTGAATAACAATAATGTAATGTCTAATGTAAGATATTGATTGCAGATTTAAAACTGCTTTCACTGTATTATACGTACAGTACAGTATATTGTGTATTCTTTCCCTCCATATCAGATTGGAAATCTGATAGGGAGGGAAAATCAGATTTTTGTGGTAACATTCATCTAGACTAAAGTACGCTACACATTAGCACAGTGCACAAATAACCCACAGATAGGAGAATGAAACATATGACGACATTTCAGCCCAATCTGGACTATGAACTAGTCAGTACTGAACTCAAAAAAAATAATTTCCATAAATATTTAGCCAAAGTTAAGCTCTGAGGAGGGCCTTACAGTCCCTGCGATCTGAATAAGCATCCTTGCTACCGAAAGGCTCTTGATACAAGGATACGAGATACTCTTCCCTTCCTAAGATAAAACCAAAGTATCTCCCATTCCCCTGGCACTGTATGACCCTTACAGGTTTAGTGTTTCCCCATGAGTATAATTATAATGGATAATGATGATGGGTTTTGAAAGATCATTTGAACTGCAATGTTTGTTCACTTCCAGAAAGACAGCTAAGATATGAATGATGATGAGCATGCTTCCTTCTTTGGGTCACCTTAGCTTGATAGAAAACAACAGATGATGTAAAGATAAAATTATTCTTAAACATCTGGACAATAATACCAACCAGGTGATGGGTATCATCCACCTGCCTACTCATATCAATGTTATATACAGTACTGTATTTATATCACTATCACTTGTTTTTATTATTTATAATTAGTTTACTAACTTCAGAAGAGTTAAGAGCAGCAGCAAATGGAAGATTTAGCACTGCTAGTTTCTGTGAAAGTCATGATTAATGGTCATGTTTATGTGACAATTTGCTATATGCAACCAGATTATTTTTATGCAGACTACTGTTGTTGACCTGACTGAGCTTAGTGCAGCTGCCAAGGGCCTAAAATTCATCTACCACACATGGTAAGGGATACCTGCACTGTGAATCATCGATACTCTGACAACCACTTATTTGGTGAACAGTAAACCTGAAGATTGAGACACTTATGCAACATATTGGAGTCTTTATTCAGGAAACGTTTCGCAACACAGTGGCTTCATCAGTCCAATACAAAGTAGAAAGGCGTAAGGAGAGGAGGAGTTTGAGGTAATCAGTCCCTCAGCCTGGAGTCGATGTGTTCAGTACATCAATCTTGTAGAATGTACAGCATAGGACCGTAGATGTGGCTTATATACTGTAGTGAGGTGAGACGAAGCAGGAGGAGGTGAGGTCATAGTGGTATCATCCACTAGCCGAAGTAGGTCTTCGTCCAAAGGTTGGACAAGTGTTGAAGAATTCTTTGTAACAAGATCCCATGATGCTGCAGTGTCTGACAGTTGTGACGAATGGTTTGAGAAACCGACAATTTGAATATTGAGACACTTATGCAACATATGGGAGTCTTTATTCAGGAAACGTTTCGCCACACAGTGGCTTCATCAGTCCAATACAAAGTAGAAAGGCGTAAGGAGAGGACCTACTTCGACTAGTGGATGATACCACTATGACCTCCCCTCCTCCTGCTTCGTCTCACCTCACTACAGTATATAAGCCACGTCTACGGTCCTATGCTGTGCATTCTACAGGATTGATGTACTGAACACATCGACTCCAGGCTGAGGGACTGATTACCTCAAACTCCTCCTCTCCTTACTCCTTTCTACTTTGTATTGGACTGATGAAGCCACTGTGTGGCGAAACGTTTCCTGAATAAAGACTCCAATATGTTGCATAAGTGTCTCAATCTTCAACTTGTCAGTTTTTCAAACCATTCGTCACAACAGTAAACCTAAACAGATAATGCAAAAAACGAATGTGCAAACACAAGAAATAACACACACACACACACACACACAAACTATGATGGACACATGGGCCAGGAGACCACCATCAGTAATAGCCCGGTTGATCAGGCAAACACCATACAAGCCTAGCCAAAAGCCAGGCTGCATGAGTAGGTAAACACTCAAACCCCTTCAAAGACATATCAAAGGTATAAAAGGCATTTGAAAATCAGGTGCAACTTCCTTGACAGTGCGAGATAACTGATGAACTATGGTGACAACGAAGATACAGGACAACAAATTCTCTCATATCACATACCGTGATAGAGCATTTTTATTTAACCCTTTCAGGGTCCGTCCCGTAGATCTACGGCTTCACGTTCAGTGTCCAAACCATAGATCTATGCCAAAATTCTAGCGCCATCAAATTTAGCGCCAAAACGCTCATAGGCCTACATGTGAGAGAACGGGTCTCCGTGGTGGGTGTGCGCCATAAACAAAAAATCTAGGCGCCCGCATAGCACTGTGGGAGCGCCGGCTCAGTTACCCTTGTTCACCATGCCTCATCGCAAGGCAGCTCTCACTCCAAGAAAAATTGGTACTCTACTCTTCCTACCTGATAGTTCTGACACTGATGGAAGTGGAAATGAAGACGAATTCTTTGGCTTTGATCAGTTAGTGACTGAAAGGAATGACCAGGATATCGATAATAGTGCAGAAAACTCCTGACGATCCTCAACCTTCTACCACTGGTGTGGGCACTCCTCAGTCACGGTCAGTTGTACCTCAACACAAGAGAAAACTAACATTTTTGCGTGGCCAGGCCTCTGACTTCAGTAATGATGATGATAGTGATGTGGATTGTGATTGTATTGCTTTTGATCATTCGAGTAGTGATAGTGAGGAAACATATTCACCAGTGAAGCGTCGGTATGTATGCCGCCGCATGCGCTCGAGTAGTGTACCCTATGCAGTGCCCAGGGGACGGAGTACAACCCAGAGTACATCCCGTGGCCCTACACCAGGAATAGACAGTGAAAGTGAGGATGTGCCTACACTTGGCATGGATAGACCACAGGCATCAGTAGATGGTGGTAGTGGTGATGGTAGTGCCATGGCCATGCGTGACTCACCAGCCCAGGGACCTATGCTGCTGACTCCGCAGTTCAAGGACAAAGCGGAGCGTCAGCCACCAGCCCACCACAACCACAACTACCCGCACAACCAGCCTATGATGTCCAGTATCCACCAGCAAACCGTATCTGGGATTGGCAGCAAAATCCCAATTTGGTCCCAAGCCCCACCACTTTGATGACTCTCAAAGTGGAATTCTACCTTCTTGTCCCCATGGAACCACGGCCAATGAACTGGAATTTTTTGAAATATTCTTTGACCAGCCCTTGATGGAAATTATTGTCAGGGAAAGTAACAAGTATTTTGAGAACACCATGGCAAATACGATGATATCACCACAGTCAAGACTACACCGGTGGAAAGAGACAATTGTTGCAGAAATGTATTTGCTTTTTGCAACAATAATGCTTATGCCTCATGTCAATAAGCATAATATAAAAGCATACTGGTCCACAGATCAGCTAATTTCTACCTCGGTCTTCAGTGAAATCATCCCAGTGAACAGGTTTATCTTACTCTTACGTATGTTGCACTTCTCTGACAAAACCAGGCCTGACAGAAGTGACAGGTTATACAAGATTAGAAATGTTTTTTTTTTTTATGTATCTCAAACAAAAGTTCAGCATGTACTTTTATCCATTCAAGAATCTTGTAATTGACGAGTCTTTGATTTTGTTCAAAGGTAGGCTGTCATTCAAGCAGTATATACCGAGCAAGAGGAAACGCTTTGGTATAAAACTGTTTGTACTCTGTGACTGTGACAGTGGCCTGGTATTGGATATTGTTGTATACACGGGAAGTAAAACATTGAAAGATACCAAGATGTTATTGGGTATCTCAGGTGACGTAGTAAGGGGCATACATTATATACCGATAACTGGTACACAAGCCCTTTACTCAGTGATTTCTTGCGAGTGAACAAAACAGATGTGTGTGGCACAGTGCATTCTAATCGTAAACATATGCCCAGGCTCAACGCAGGCGCTCGTGGTGATGACGTGCAGGTGTTTACTGCCAATGAAATCATGGCATTACGGTGGCATGACAAATGAGATATCACATTGTTGACAACCATTCACCGTAACGAAATGCAAGACAGTGGCAAAGTTGATCGAGTGACTAATGAACGTATTCGAAAAACAGTGACAATGATTGATTATACACAAAACATGCGCTTGGTTGACAAATGTGACATGCAGATTGGCTTTGTTGATTGTGTTCGTAAAAGTTATAAGTGCTACATGAAACTTTTCTTCCATCTCATGGACATTTCAATGCTCAATGCACATAATATGTACCAAATGAAGACTGGCAACAGACTACCGTATGGTGAATTTTGTTTGTCTGTTGTCAGACAACTCATAACGAAATACCAGGTAACAACACCTGTTATACAACAAGGTCCTCGAACTCCTCAGGATATACCCAAGCGTTTGAGGAGGGAAGGTGATCATTTCATAATACAGCTTCCTGCAACTAAGAAGAAATTTGCTCAGAAGAGATGCATTGTCTGTGCAGAAACAAAACGACGGCAACAAAGATGCAAAGACACTCGGTTTATGTGTGAGAAATTTAAGGTACCTCTGTGCATGGTGCCTTGTTTCAAGGAGTTCCACAAGCTCCAGCAGTTCTAAAACCATGTCCAGTGACTGTAAATATGTAAATATATGATAGAACATTAGTATTATATAAGATTTGTGCATGTTTATTGTAATAAACAAAAGTGGTAAACAATAATATGATAATAACTTTAGTGCAGTTATTGTGTTCAATACAGTGAGTTTATATATATACATTATATACAGTATTGGTCTCTCATGGTCCCAAATGTTAGTAGGAAAAGAAAAAACAAAAAAGAAAAGAAAAAACTACAAAAAACGTTAAATAAAGTAATGGGCGTATGTGGAAATTGTCAATGTTGCCGCCACCACGTCATTTTGGGTCAACTTCTCGGCACTGTATCTCGGTAAGTACTGATCAGAATTTTTTTTTTTTGTCTTATTACCTTCACAAAAATATACTCTTTAATTCTGTAAGAATTTTTTTTTTTTTTTTCTCCAAAATTTCTTGGACACTGAAGCACCACTTCAGATTTTGGCCATGGACCCTGCGACAGTCCTTTGACTGTCGCAGGCCCCTTTCTGAAACTGTCATTCTGTCGCAAAATATTTGGAAAAAAAAAATTTTCTTATGAAAATGTTAAGATTATTTTTCTGATTTTTTAGTCCATATTTTTTTTTTGCCATCAGTACTTACTAAGATATAGAGGCGTGAAGTTGGTAGAAAATGAGCCGCGTACGGCAACAGCGGTGACTGCCGCTCACCTGGTAAACTTTGGTTTACTTGTATTCAAAGTTTTTTTTTTTTTTTTTTTATCACTATTTTATTTTTTCACATAACTTATGTGGCCTGTGAGTCCAAAGTAAGGTGCAATGTACATATACACTCGTTGTATACAACACAATAAATGCACAAACATAATTATCAATATATTGTTTACAAAACTTGTTTACACAAACAATACAAAATTTTTTTTATTACTATTGTTTTATAATATATATACAAATGTAGTCACTGGACATGTTCCTAGAAGTTCTGCAGCTTGTGGAACTCTTTGAAACATGGTTTCATACACAATGGTGTTTTATACTCCTTACACATAAAACGGGTGTCTGCATTTTTGTGAGCATTAGCAGGCAGTTGTGTTACGTAGATATCTTTCTCTCTCTTTCTCCTTCATTCTTCCTTCTCCTTCATTCATCATTCTCTTTCATTCTTCTGGTATCCTGGGCATTTTGACAGCTGCAGACCCCTGACTCAAAACAATTATAAGCCACACACTCACACACAAGGCAAGCTTGCTGAATGAAGATAATAGCAGTTATATGAAAGTATCTAGTGACTATATATGTGTATATACAGTGGTCCCTCAATAATCGTCCGGCCTGAAAGTCGTCCATTTCGGAAATAGTCCTGTTTTTTCGTCAAAATATTGGCTCGCAAATGGTCCGGTAACTCGCTAATAGTCCTTCGTCTTGGACGCGTACTCACGCTCTGAGCCGCCTCGGCCTTTCCTTCCCAGCCAGTG
This sequence comes from Cherax quadricarinatus, assembly GCF_038502225.1. Taxonomy (NCBI): domain Eukaryota; kingdom Metazoa; phylum Arthropoda; class Malacostraca; order Decapoda; family Parastacidae; genus Cherax; species Cherax quadricarinatus. The sequence continues at coordinate 16,356,257 of NC_091314.1, forward strand.
TGCCATTGTTTACCAGTGAGTGACGGTCCCCTCACATGCTCCTACGAAATATTTCATAATATTCCATTGATTTTAGTGCTTGCAAGTGCTAAATAAGCTACCATGGCTCCAAATAAAGCTTCTAGTAGCAGCCCTTTGGTAAAGAATGTGAGAAACACATAATTTATGAAAAAGTTTGTAGAAAAATACAAAGATGGTGGTGGTAGAGTGGAAGCAGTTGATAGTGGTTGATGAACATAAGAATATAAGAACATAAGAAAGGAGGATCACTGCAGCAGGCCTGTTGGCCCATGCTCGGCAGTTCCTTTACAATTCATCCCACTAACAAAACATTTTCCCAACCCAGTCCTCAATGCTACCCAAGAAATAAGCTCTGATAACTCTATCCACTCATTTGCAAGTCCTAAATGAGTGGATAGAGTTATCAGAGCTTATTTCTTGGGTAGCATTGAGGACTGGGTTGGGAAAATGTTTCGTTAGTGGGATGAATTGTAAAGGACCTGCCGAGCATGGGCCAACAGGCCTGCTGCAGTGATCCTCCTTTCTTATGTTCTTATATTCTTATGTTCATCAACCACTATCAACTGCTTCCACTCTACCACCACCATCTTTGTATTTTTCTACAAACTTTTTCATAAATTATGTGTTTCTCACATTCTTTACCAAAGGGCTGGCACTAGAAGCTTTCTTTGGTGGTAGAAGGTAGTAGTGATGGTGTTAACAGTTGTAATAGTGGTAGAAGGTCATAGTGATGGTGGTAGAGGGTTCCTTCTTTAGTGATTCAGCGATTCTACCAACTCCTCCAATGTTGTTGGAGTTGTATAGGGCTACAAAACCACCGCCGCCTCACCACCATTATGGACAGCTTACACTCAGTGGCCCTTATATACCCAACAACAACACAACACCTCTCATGACATACGTAATGACTTATTTTAATCATTCTAGAGTATATTCCATGTTTCTATGTTATTAATATTGTTTATTATGTCATATTAGTTGAATTGTGATAGATAAATAAGCCATAGAGTTGATATTAGTGTCATATTCTCCAACAATAAACTTGCCATCCCTCCCTCACAAACAAATAGCCAGTAAAAACATAACAATGGAAGAACACTGCAGGTCTACTGGCCCATACAAGGCAGGTCCTTATCAAAATGACCTCCACCCAAAGCTACCAAAGAATTTACTTCTGTACCCAATGACACAAATCAAACTCAGCTCCTCCAACTCGTATATTTGTCCAATCTCTTCTTGAAGCTACCCAAGGTCCTAGCCTCGATCACCTTACTGGTAAGTGTGATGTTAAATAAGAACTTAAGAAAGTAGGAACACTGGAACAGGCCTGCTGGCCCATACTAGGCTGGTCCTTCACAAATCCAACCCGCTAACAGAACAAATGCTACCCAAGCAATAAGCTCAGGTGCAAGTCCGACTCAAATCCAACCCCTCTATCTCGTGTATTTATCCAACCTAAATTTGAAACTACCCAATGTTTTAGCTTCGATCACCCTACTAGGCAGACCGTTCCACTCATCAACTACCCCTATTACCAATGTTCATTTATACATTTTATTAGTGCCCTAGAGTCCTTATGGAGGGGGATTCCCCTTCCAAATAACCTCTCTTCCCTCTCTCCTCCTCCCTGTCTTCCATTCATCAACAACAGCCTTCAATAAAGGTAACTTTCATGTTGAATGTTCATTCTTTTGTGCATGTAAATCTATCTTTTAGGTAAAAAAAAAAAATTGTTGTTGATACTTCTGGGTGTCTGGAACGAATTAATTCGATTTACATTATTTCTTATGGGGAAAATTGATTCGAAAATCGTCCATTTCGATAATAGTCCCACTTCCAGGAACGGATTATGGACGATTATTGAGGGACCACTGTATATATATTATAGAAACCAGAAGGAAGAAGGGAAGGCAGGAATGAAGGAAGGACGAGATGAAAGGAAGGAAAAAAGAAAGGATGGAAAGAGGAAGGAATGTAGGAAGGGAGGTAGGAAAGGAATGCAGGAAGGTAGGAAGGAAGGAATGATGACACATGACCATTTACCTAGGATAACTACATAACACAACTGCCTGCTAATACTTTGAAGAAAACTGCTCAGACGAGGTCTTTTGTCTTTGCACATAAAAAAAAAGGTCCACAAAAATGCAGACACACTCATTTTGTGTGTGAGGAGTATAAAACACCATTGAGTGTGAAAACATGTTTCAAAGAGTTCCATTAGCTGCAGAACTTCTAGGAACATGTCCAGTGACTGTACATTGGTACATTTATTATAGAACAACAGTAATAAAAAAAATTTTGTATTGTTTGTGTTTGTAAACAATATATTGATAATTATGTTTGTGTGCTTATTGTGTTGTATAAACGAGTGTATATATGTACACTGCACATTATTTTGGTCTTACAGGCCACATAAGTTATGTGAAAAAATAAAATACTGAAAAAAAAAACAACAAACCTTCCAATACAAGTAAACCAAAGATTACCGGGTGAGTGGCAGTCACCGCTGTTGCCATACGCGGCTCATTTTCTGCAAACTTTACGCCTCTATATCTCGGTAAGTACTGATGGCAAAAAAATTTTTTTGACTAAAACAATCAGAAAAATAATCCTAACATTTTCATAAGAAAAAATAATTTTTTTTTTCGAATATTTTGCGACACAGAATGACAGTTTCAGAAAGGGGCCTGCGACAGTCAAAGGGTTAATATCCAGATAGCTGGGATACATCTGAAACACAGGTATAAATGCTCATACTTCTTTGAAGTAATTTGTTAATAATGTGTGTCAGTCTTAGCACTTGGAGATGACTGCCTTGTCACTTGCTGAGAGGCACACACACTGATGGAAAACAACAGAAAAAAAAAACTGTCAATACTGTTTTTATTCTTATCACCTAGGAATGACTGCATAGTCACTCACAGAAGAGGAATACATATATAAAAAAAAAAAAAACACCAGTTCCTTCACTACTTTTATTTGCCTATTTATGATGTTTCAACATATGAAACTGCAAAGCATATCTATGAGAAGCACGGTATGTACAAAGTGAACAAGAATATGGTTTCTCTCCTGTGTGGATACGAATGTGATTGTTTAAAGTATTTTTTGTTCCAGAACGATATGGACAATGCGGACAAGTATATGGTTTCTCTCCAGTATGTGTACGAATATGCTTTGTCACGTGGTCTTTCCTATCTGAGGAATAAACACAGAAGGGACACTGATGTAACTTGCCGATGACTCCACGCCCGCTAATCCTCGAACCATCACTGTTCAGTCCCACCTGTCGGGAACGCCTATCTTAATTATTGACATCACTCAAATTCAAATGTATCTTCATTATTAAATAGCCTAACAAGGAAAACAATTTCCTACAACAGTATATAATTTCTATATTATGCTAGCAATTTTCTGCTATTAGTAATTTTAAAAAAGGTTAATAACGTAAATCTTAGGATTTGTTTTAACCTGTTTAAAACTTTCATGCATCAGTATAGGACACCATAAGATAAAACTGGAGAGTTGTAATGAACATATGATTCAAGCAAAATAAGGGCCAAGCATACATAAGTACAGGTATCCTGTAATACTATACTGCAATTAATATTATTATAGTAGTCGAATATGATGTATGCTTCCACAACACCTTTTTCATCCTCTTCAGTTACAAACTAAATACTATCTATACCCAGCATTCATAGGTCCACATAATGTTATTACTGAGATATAAAAAACAAAGAATGCATTTGTAAGTAAATGAAAGAAACTACTGACAGTGCTTACTGCCAGTCTATAAGGGGAGAGAGGGAGAGGGGGGCAGAGGGGTGGGTAGGTGTTAGATTCTCTATCTTTTAACCCCACACCTCTTGCCAACACCCAAGCATTCATGCCTCTTACAACCCCATCTATAAATATATTGAACAACCATGGTGACATCACACATCCCTGTCTAAGGTCTACTTTAACTGGGAGATAATCTCCCTCTCTCCTACATACTCTAACCCAGGGATTCTCAACCAGGGGCAAATTTACTCCTTGGGGGTAAAAAATTTGATGTACCTGACAACTGTGAATAATAATTCAATTATCAGTTAAGATTTGAAAAGGTTGGTGTTCATTTTTGGGTAAAATTCGCAGATTCATTTCCACTCTTTATTCAAGCATGCCTTCCAAGGTCTTGTTGCTTTTGTCACTACATACTTACATGAATCAGGGTTCTCAAATTTAGTAGCAATGAAGACAAAAGTCAGGAACCAATTGAAAGCCAATGACGATATGACAGTATCACTGTCATCAACAGCTCCTCGTATAAACAAATTAACAGACTCAATGAATCAGCAGTGTTCCCACTGATAATGTTTCTGGTGTTCCTGTTTGGTTTCATTTTTTGTGATGAAAATGGACTGAATAATTATTTCCTTAGAAAAGAATTTTTTTTATTATATTTTTGGTGATACGAATGTATATTGCTGGTTTTGTGCAAAACCTGAATAATATATTTTTTTCTGACCTTGTTTTTCTGTCCCTTTATGATGGTGATAAATTTTTTGTATGGAAGGGGGTAAATGGAGAAATACATCAAGCCAAGGGGGGTTAACAATGGAGGAAAAGATGAGAATCCCTGCCCGAGTCTAACCTGAGCCTCACTATCATCGTAAAAACTTTTCACCGCTTTCAGTAACCTACTTCCTATTCCATACATTTGCAACATCTGCCACATTGCCCCCTATCCACCCTGTCATACACCTTTTCCAACTCCATACATGCCACAAAAACCTCTTTACCATTATCCAAATACTGTTCACCTATATGTTTCTCTATAAACACTTGGTCTACACACCCCTTACCTTTCCTAAAGCCTCCTTGTTCATCTGCTATCCTACTCTCCATCTTACTCTTAATTCTTTCAACAACTCTACCATACACTTTACCAGGTATACTCAACAGATTTATTCCCCTATAATTTTTGCACTCTCTTTTGTCCCCTTTGCCGTTATACAAAGGAGCTATGCATGCACTCTGCCAATCCCTAGGTATCTTACCCTCTTACATACATTTGTTAAATAAAAGCACCAACCACTCCAGAACTATATCCCAAACCCGCTTTTAACATTTCCATCTTTATCCCATCAATCTCAGCTGCCTTACCCCCTTTCATTCTACCCACCACCTTGCGAACTTCTCCCCACTCACAAGTTGCTCCTCCTCACTCCTACAACATGTTACTCCTCCTTGCCCTGTACACGAAATCACAGCTTCAGTATCTCCATCAACATTTAACAGTTCCTTAAAATATTCCCTCCATCTTCCTGATACCTCTAACTCTCCATTTAATAACTCTCCTCTCCTACTTTTAACTGTCAAATTTATTCGTTCCCTAGGCTTCCTCAACTTATTAATCTCACTCCAAAACTTTTTCTTATTTTCAACAAAATTTGTTGATAACATCTCACCCACTCTCTTATTTGCTCTTTTTACAATGCTTCACACTCTCAACCTCTCTTTTCCTCTCCATATACTCCTCCCTCCTTGCATCACTTCTTTGTAGAAACCTCTCATATGCTAACTTTTTCTCTCTTATTAATCTCTTTACGTCATCATTCCACCAGTCACTCTTCTTCCCTCCTGCACCCGCTTTCCTGTAACCACAAACTTGTGCTGAACACACTAACAGTACATTCTTCAACCTACCCCATACATCTTCAATCCCATTGCCTATACTCTCAACAGCCCATCTATCCTCCAATAGTTGTTTATATATTACCCTAACTGCCTCTGCCTTTAGCTTATGAACCTTCACCTCTTGACCTTAAAAACCATACAAAAATACACTGCAAAGTCGCCATTTTAAATCCTGCAGCATCGCTGCAGGATTTTTTTATATGGTGCATTTTAGCACATAGACCCATTCTTTCATATCTAGTCCCAAATTTTCCATTCACAGTTTATTTGAGTAAGCTGAGCTCAGGGTGTAGTACTACATAATGGACAGTGACCTCAAACCCGTAGTACTACAGCACAGACGGCAAAGGCGTTAATACTTGTAATATTATTTATATAATATACATTCTTTGCATGCAATGCTTTTGATTTCTCCTTTACTTATTATACTTGATAATTATCAATATTAAATTCCATCACCTATTACTCTACCTGCTTAATCTATTCAGGCTTTCCTGCAGGCAGTCATTTTTGTAATAATGCTGACAGAATTACCAACAATGTGTTAAATAAAAAGGATATATGTGCAACTAATGTGACATTTTCTGTTAATATTTCTCTTTCCAAGAGCTCTGTTAAGCCATTATAAATAATGCCAGGACACAGGAAATACAAACAGGTAATAGAGTGAGGTGACAGAGCATAAGTTAGCCTACTGCATTGCTTATGCTATTTCACCTCCTTTTGTTACCTATATACAGTGGTACCTCAGGATACGAACAGCTCAAAACTCGAACAATTATGTAAGTGTATTTATGTAGGTGCCTTTGTAAGTGTATTTTTGAGGGTCTGAAACGGATTAATCTAATTTACATTATCCCTTACGGGATCAAATTCATTCGGTATCGGCACTCGAACAGTCTTCTGGAACGAAATAAATTTGTATCCCGAGGTACCACTGTATGTACTCTCTGTGTCCTTGTATTTCTATAACGGTTTGACAAAGTTCCTGAAAAGCAAAAATTTGCCACAATAAAAGTCACATTAGTTGCACAAGTGTCCTTTTACCTAACACAGGTATTCTTATTTTAATCTTATCTCACATACTGATGAAGATGCATGTGCAACACTTGGGTTTGCCAGCAAAACAGGCTTCTTCAGTCAAATGTAATGATGGTGGTAGTGGGGGCAGCAGTGGTGGTGGTGTAATAACAGCAGCAATGTTAATAACAGTAATAGTGTTGTAGGTGTTGGTGCTGCTGTAGGCATTGTTGGTGCTGGTGCTGACGCTGGTGCTGCTGTTGTTGACATGATCAGTCCATCAGCCTTGGCAGGTAGTGGTTATTCACACAAGCCTGAAGAAACTTGTTGCACAGGTGAAACACTTCGATGGTAAAAATTCCCAAGTGCTGCATATGTCTTATTTGTAAACTAGCCAGCATCATGTACCACCAGTAATATAATACTTAGCTTGTGTAGCATTACTGCATCATCAGGAAACAATTTCATAATTTTTTTTTAACTCCTTTTGACAAATTGTTCATATGCACTACTGCAATTCAAAAAATTCTCGGAAAGCACCAATTCCTGTGGCACTCCATTGGTGACAAGCAAAAAGATATCTTATTCTTATCAATGTTCATCCTTCATGGATGAACAGTGGTGCTGGTGGTGGGATCTTGATATAAGCACTTGTAGCTACCCTCCCCTTCCTTGGATCAAACCTGATTACCTTCCTTTTCCTTGGTATTGCATATTTATATGAACTGAGTGCTTCATAAGAATATTAACCCTTTGACTGTTTTGGTCGTATATATACGTCTTACGAGCCAGTGTTTCTGACGTATATATACTCAATAATTCTAGCGGCTTCAAATCAAGCGGAAGAAAGCTGGTAGGCCCACATGTGAGAGAATGGGTCTGTGTGGTCAGTGTGAACCACATAAAAAAAATCCTGCAGCACACAGTGCGTAATGAGAAAAAAAAACTGATCGTTTTATTTTTGTATTAAAACGCCGACTTTGAGGTGTATTTTCGTAGAGTATTTATGGATGTATTTGCGTTTTCATGGTCTTAGGTGATAAAATGGAAAACATATTACAGAAATAGAGATGATTTTCATTACTTTGAAGATGAAAACGTCCTTGAAACTGAGCTCAAAGTAGCGGAAATGTTCGATTTTTACCAATGTTCGGGAGTAAACAAATCACACCACACGTCCAATACACGTCAACTGGGAAGTCTAATATTCTTTCACTAGTGCACTGATATTATTTATACCATTTTTACAATAATGCAGTAGTCTGCATAACAGTAAATTTTGTATTTTTTTGTATGAATAAAAAATCAAAATAGAAAGCAATAATAATATAAGAGGGGCCTAGAGATGTGACTAATGAACAGAGGATATGTTATTTTAGTGCCAAGAAGGTCTACCTTGTTTATTCTGAACCCTATTTTGAAATTGGCATCTTTTTTAGTTTGCGTGAAATTGGCCAAATTGCCAATTTCTGACCACAATATTGGGTAGTCCAAATTGGTAAATGGGAGGTTTCTTGTACTCAGCTGATAGATAAAATGGAGTTCTAAAGAAATAGCTATGAGTTTGGTCAACTGGCACAAAGCAATTGGCTGAAAATAGGGCTCAAAGTCGGCAAAATCGCCGATACGCATATGTCGCCGAGACCGCTAACTTTGCGGGAGCGTAATTCCATGAGTTTTCGACCAAATTTCGAACTTTTGGTGTCATTACCATCGGGAAAAGATTCTCTATCATTTCATAAGAAATTTTTTTTTTTTTTTCCAAAATTTAGCGACATAGAATGACAGTTTCAGAAAGGGGCCTGAAACAGTCAAAGGGTTAATTATAATTGCCAATGTTTACATTTTTCTTTCAAACACTAAATTTCTTATTCACTGTAGATTTTCCTTTATTCCTCCAGTTTGTGAATGATCATACTGTATACAACATACATGCTTGTATGTTTAAATACATGTTCAGACAACAAACAACATATGAAAGTAATACCATACAAATAGCTGATTATATTAGAAAATGTAATGCAGTAGTCTCTCTCCACCAGACTGATGAACAAAGAAGATTCTCATAACCACGACCTGTGTAATATTTGATCAGGAATACATCAGAACTGTTCATATTTTTATTTTGGTGTTTTAGAAAGAGTTATACATAAACAAAAAAGAAATCTTCTAGATATATTTTGTAATGATAGCTTTTCTGTTTGGCAAATGACACAATATATAGTCTTCTTTTACACTCTTAAGTAAAATATCAGGCTGTTGAACTCATTTTTGAGTACCATTTATTCCAAAAAAGCAATTATGGGAATTGAAAGTATGTTAACTTAATACTTTAAAACTAATACAAATAAATATTTTTTATTAATACTTAAAAGCCTTTTTATTCAACATACTGAGTACAGAAAATGAAATGAATTATTCTTTCATAAATAACCATATTCAAATTTGTATACCACTGAAATATGGTTTCTGCTTCTTCTGAGTGAAAAAACAAGTATGTCTAACTGGAACAGTCATCAGAAAGTCTACAAGTTAAGACTGCAATGGTCGTTCACTATAATAGATCTGGTGTTCAAACAAAATCATATGGTTCATTGGAACCACTGTTAACATTCTACAAAAAGACACTCCAATGGTCATTCACGTTAATAGATATTTTATTCTAACAAAATGATACATTCAGTGCCTTACATACGATGCCTGCGAATATGACCTACTAAAGAGGTTCTCTGTGCTGAGCGATATGTGCACATAGGACAGGCATAAGGTTTTTCTCCAGTATGAATACGAATATGAGTTTTTAAATTATTTTTTAATGCAAAATGCAAAGGGCAAAAGGGACAAGCATATGGTTTCTCTCCAGTGTGAATTCGAACATGCTGAATTAATTTGTCTTTCGTAGTTGCAGAATAGGTACAATAAGAACAGGTAAATGGTTTCTCTCCAGTGTGGGATCGTATATGCCTCGTCATGCTGTCTTTCCGATCTGTGGAATAGGCACAGATGGGACACTGGTGCAACTTGTTGTTCGCTTCCCTCCCGATATTCCTCGATCTATCACTGTTCATCCTCACCTGTCGGGAACGCCCATCTTAATCACTGTTATAATTTAGGTATCATATCAATTTGCCTAAAACACTTAAATATTGTCTTAAGTATCTCTAATTTCAAGAATAAAAAAAATTTCACATTACAAAGACGTTGAACAGTTGTTTTTTATTAACCCAGTACCAATAAAATAAAAAATAAAACACCAAAATGAAAATATTTTTCTAATATACACATGATAAACTTATGCATTAATCCTTGAAATTTATTAATAGATACACAAATCCTCTATGGGTCTAGTTCCAAAACAACATATGCATCATTTAATGTGGTTTATACTACAATGTACTGTATTTCAAATGAAACTGTGAATGGCTTATAACTTTTAATCATCATGCTCCTCAAGTTAATTGTGAAAGGAAGACTATATATCAATTAACTCCATATTATTAACAATTTTAACAATAATTTTAAATTTTTGTATGTACTGCACAGTACTACTGCTCATGAAGCTAATTCATCAATAAAGCTACTGCTTCCATTCGCCTGTCCACAAAAAAAATATTACATCCCCCTTCCCTGGAATATCACACCATACAAATCAGGAATTTTTGTTCTGAGAAATCCTGAGGATAAGTTTTTCAACCCACCCTCCCAATCACTCCCCATATACATTCATCCAAACAAACTGCATGATACTAAGAGAGAGAGCCTGTACAGTAGGCAACCGCAAGTCACATAATCATAGCTCAATTTACTTTTTTTATTTTCAATAGTAGCGTACTATTACTATTAAGGCAGGCAGAGACAGAATCAGTGGAGCACATTACCTTAATGAACTTCCCACCACCCCATGGGTAAGGACACTTTTGTGGCTTAGCATCACTACTTGGTGTAAAGAAACTAGTCATCAGTCTGTGTATATGCACACACCATACAATAGTCTCTCTGTAGTTATCCTCTTTATCTTCCTTCATCTCTGGATATGAATATTACCACCCAAAAGGAGCAAAAGTCATGCTGGAGGTGCCAAGAAGACAATTAGGTATGAAACTCTTACAATTTCTAAGAAAACTGTGGTTAGAAGTGGGATGTGGAAATTGTTATGGCTGGTAAGTTACTCACACAGCTAGTGAAATGCAAAATTACACTGGGATTACACATTCTTGTGTCTCAACCTTTCATCCCCTTAACTGTCCAAATGTAGATCTACATTCTAATCGCTAGCACTCAAAAAGTAAATCTACATTTTATTTTTCCTACCTCCAAATTTGGCATGGGTGGCCTGAGATGCCTGGTCAACATAGAATGGGTCTTAACACTCAGTATATGCAGTATTAAAAAAATCCGAGACCACTCAGAACATTATGGGAGCACTGGTTCAAATAAGCAGCAGCTAGAGCAAATAGCATGGCAAACACCAGGGATTCACTGATGTTATGTCGTATTAACACTCCCCTTTTAACCCTTTCAGGGTTGGTGCCGTACTAGTACGCATAAATTCAAGCACCTTCAAATCTAGCGAGAGAAAGCCGGTAGGCCTACACATGAAAGAATGGGTTTGTGTGGTCAGTGTGCCCAGTATAAAAAAAAATCCTGCAGCACACAATGCATGAGGAAAAATAAAACTCCTACCATGTATTTGGTTTAAAACAGTGACATTGCAGTGTATTTTCGTATGGTATTTATGGTTGTATTCTCGTTTTCTTGGTCTCATTTGATAGAATGGAAGATATATTACAGTAATGGAGATAATTGTGATAGGTTTCATGATGACAATTACTGTACCTTGAAATTGAGCTCAAACTAGCGAAAATATTCGATTTTTGCCAATGTTCAAGAGTAAACGTATCATGCCACGCATCCAATACACGTCAACTGGTGCGTCTAATATTCTTTCACAAGTGCGCTGATATTATTTATACTATCTTCACAATGATGCAGTAGTATACATAACAGTAAATCGTCTATTTTTTTGTGAGAATAAAAATTCAAAATGGAAAACAAATGTAATGTAAGAGGGGCCTGGAGATGTGACTAATGAACAGAGAAAATGTTATTTTAGTGCCAAGAATGTCTGTCTTGTTTATTCTGAACCCTGTTCTGAAATTGGCATCTTTTGAGATTTGTGTGAAATTGGCCAAATTGCCAAATTCTGGCCACTTTATTGTGTAGTTGAAATCGGTAAATGGGCAGTTTCTTGTACTCAATCGATAGAACAAATGGAGTTCTAGGAAAATAGCTATGATTTTAGTATACTGGAACACTGGAATTGGCCAAAAATAGGGCTCAAAGTGGGCAAAATCTCCGATTCATAAATATCATTGAGACCACTAACTTCGCGAGAGCATAATTCTGTAAGTTTTCCATCAAATTTCATATTTTTGGTGTCATTATGATTAGAAAAAGATTCTCTACCATTTCATAAGAAAAAAAAAAATTTTCCTGAAAATTTTTCAACCCTGAGAACAAGTTTGGGAGAGCGCCTCTCGATCCTGAAAGGGTTAAGAGGTAAGTGATGGATGTGGCCACAAGTGGTTAAGGAAAAATAAAAAAAAACTCGATAATAATCCATGTGTAGCATTTGCGCAACATCCTTTTATTTTTGATACCACTGGCTCGCTCACTCACTCACTCACTCACTCACACACTCACACTCACACACACACACACACACACACACACACACACACACACTCACTCACTCTCACTCTCACACTCACTCACTCTCACACTCACTCACTCTCACACTCTCTCACACACACACACACTCACACTCTCACTCACTCACACTCACACTCTCACTCACACTCACTCACACTCTCACTCACACTCACACTCACACTCTCACTCACACTCACACTCTCACTCACACTCTCACTCACATTCTCACTCACATTCTCACTCACACTCTCACTCACACTCTCACTCACACTCTCACTCACACTCTCACTCACACTCTCACTCTCACTCTCACTCACACTCTCACTCACACTCTCACTCACACTCACACTCTCACTCACACTCTCACTCACACTCTCACTCACACTCTCACTCACACTCTCACTCTCACTCACACTCTCACTCACACTCTCACTCACACTCTCACTCACACTCTCACTCACACTCTCACTCACACTCTCACTCACACTCTCACTCACACTCACTCACACTCACTCACACTCTCACTCACTCTCACTCTCTCTCTCACATGTACACATAAGTACAGTTATTATACATAGTGTAAATTACCTAGGATAACCCAAAAATTCCAGGCAAAGTGCTATACAGTGCTTGTAGCTATAAGACATAATAAGGATGACTGGCAATCAGTGGCAAGTAATACGCATTTTCACTTCGTCAGGAAACAGACCACTGCATCGTGTGTAATACCTGTTGGTTTATGAGCCGCTCTCTGAGACTAAGAGACAAGCAGACGGAAAAACACACACAGGCAGACAGACAGACCCAGGCAGACAGAAAGACAGATAAGCAGAACTAGACAGATAGACAGACCGATAGACGTGTTTGTGTGTAACAATGAAAACAAATAAAGCCAGGGGTTCACTGCAGCAGTGCACGATCAGCAGTTTACTGGCACTCGTCATAAACAGCATGCTTCGAGAAGTTTCATATATACTCCAGCATGTCTAAAACATTGCTGAGACCTATAAATACTTTGTTTATACAGTGGACCCTCATTTTTCATAAGGCTCAAAAGTCGTAATTTTCGGAAATCCTAACTTTTTTTTTCATCAAAACATTGACTCGCAAAGTGTCGTTTGACTCGCAAATTGTGATTCATCTGGGACAGGTACACACAGCCCCGAGCTGCCTCACACTCCATTCCCAGTCAATGTGTCATTGTTTATCAATGAGTGACGATGATCCCACAAGTTTATACGATACATTTCATAATATTCTATTAGTGCCTGCAATTGCTAAATAAGTCACCATGGCTCCAAAGAAAGCTTCTAGTGCCAGCCCTTTGGTAAAGAATGTGAGAAACACATAATTTAAGAAAAAGTTTGTAGAAAAATATTAAAGTGGTGGTGGTAGAGAAGTAGCAGTTGTGTCATGGGGGTTCGTAGGAGATATGAAGGTTGGAGATAAACACACTTGTTGGATGCTAACACTATATTGCAGAGTGTGTAGGGAGAGAGCCCAAACTGCCCTGTTGCTTGTTGTAGACCTGTGTGTGGACTGAGAAGGATCCTAGGCACGAAGGGCTCACAACAGCGTCACGTGACGTCACACATGCTATTCACTAGGCCTAGCAACGGATCATGTATGTAAAACATATGGATGGTGCTATGATACTCTGATAAGCTATAGAACACATGTAGGGGATCAGCAACTATGCTGACAGTTGTGATAGTGGTAGAGGGTGGTAGTGATAGTGGTAGAGGGTAGTAGCAATGGTGATAGAGGGTGCCTTCTTCAGTGATTCAGCAATTCTACTACTCCTCCAATGTTATTGGAGTTATATACCTGGAGTCTACCTGGAGGTTACTCCAGGGATCAACGCCCCCGCGACCAGGTCCATGACCAGGCCTCTCGGAGGATCAGGTACTGATCAACCAGGCTGTTACTGCTGGCCACACGTAGTCCAACGTACGAACCACAGCCCGGCTGATCCAACACTGACTTTAGGTATCTGTCCAGCTCCCTCTTGAAGGCAGCCAGAGGCCTATCGTAAGAAACTAGTGGGCATAGTGCTACATTAAAAGCAATAAAAAAAAACAATTTGGAATCAACAAACTGTAAAATGTAAATATCACTTGCACATTTAACCCTTAAACTGTCCAAACAAATTTATGTTCACATGCGTAGTGCTCCAAAAGTAGATCTACGTTATTTTACATATTTTCAAATATAACAAAAAAAAAAACACGTAGATCAAAGTTTTTTTTTTTTTTACATTTTCAAATGTAAAAAAAAAATGACCTACTTTTTTTACATACTTTCAAATGTTGAAAAAACGTAGATCTACGTTTGGACAGTTTAATGGTTAAACCGCTGTTGCCAATGAATGATGATTTTTTCACCAACTTCAGCACACTATAAAATCATAATACTTCATCAATTCCACTCATTTTAGTCTCACTCGATTCATAAAAAAGTGCTCTCTGATTCTGCAGAAACCTTTGTTTTTCAAAATCTTGCCCCCACACAGGATTTTCTTTTTCCAGGTATGCCATAGTTAAGGGGTTAAAAAGTCATTTACCTATGCTAGCTGCATTTATATGTGTGTTAAATATGTTGGTGATTAATAATAAAGTGAAAATATTAAAAGTGTTTTATCATGTAGTAAAGAAAATGGCCACAGGTGTAGGCCACAGCCAGCCATTTTAGCAGAAATGGGCAACATCAACTATATCTACACACTTCTGTAACAAGGACATGGAGGAAGGAATGAAAGGCAAGATAAAATGCTTGTCATTTTTTACTTTATTTCAAACAAAAAAGTGTGCAACAAAAATACTAATATACTGTATGATGGTGATGTGAGTACGTACTGGTGGTTTTGAGGGTCATTCATTCACATGCTTCCCACTTTCTGTGGAAGGAATATGTTGTCTCTAGTTAATAAGGTGTACTGGCCTTAAAAAGGCACCAATTAGTGGAGCATCTTCAAAATAAAGATATCCAAGTGTTACACATCCATCTAATACATCAACTATTTGTTATTCTTTACCAGCAATGTTATGAAAAAAAATACTCTTAAATGGAGTCAATAACCAGCTTCTGGCAGCCCTTAGAAATGGAGATCTAGGAATCACATCCCCATTTTCCCATGTGATTTTCAGTTCATAAGTTGCAGAAATCACTGGTAGCATTATTTTCAGAAATGTAACTCACACAAATTAGTAATGTCTACTATATTACAAACTTTAATTTCTTCGTATTTAAGCTAAAAGTGGGTATGTTTTTTATTTCACACAATCTATAAGCCTTAAACCTAGCAACAGAAGTATAAGCAGCTGCATATAACTTCCCCCTTCCTCTCTCTCTCTCTTTTTTTTTTATCTTTACACACCACCACCTCACTTGACATGGAAATAACACTTCATCATGTGCTTGTGCATAATACCCAGAGCTCTTAGTGTATATTCACTAAAAGCTTACTTCAAACCCTATTTAAAGAAATGAATTGCATTGGTGCACCCTTTCATCTTCCTCGATTACAGGCTTCACACACAAAAAAAAAAGTTTGTTGAAAAAAAAATTGGAAAAGAAGGAATTAAACACAACACAGAGTACTGAGCATTATTAGTGAACTTAGCAAGCACAAAACATCAATATTTGGCCATGTGACCTCTTCTTTCATTAGTTTTTAAATCTGTTTGTTTTAAGAAATAAGCCATGATTTCTTCATGACCTTCAACAACTCTGGGATGTTGGATATTTGGTACTCTGCTACCATGGATTTCAATGCCTCCCAGGCATTTTCAGGTTGTTACCTGGTCACTCTAAAACAGAGACTTCATGATGTGTCAACCAATCATACCACGGGCGGGGATAGAACCCACGTTCAGAGTGTCTCAAAACTCCAGACTGTCGCGTTAGCCACTGGACCAGCTAACCACAATAAGATTCGAATCTTATTGTGGCTAGCTGGTCCAGTGGCTAACGTGACGGTCTGGAGTTTTGAGACTCTCTGATTGCGGGTTCTATCCCCACCCGTGGTATGGTTTGTTTGCAATCGTGTCATTACGATTTCCTGAGTCGTGTCAACCAATCCTTTACCTTCCTCCTGAGGTGGCAGGGAATGCTTTATCATGCACAAAGGTGCTGGTGCCTTTAAAGTGGTGATGGGAATGAGCACAATTTCTCATCAAGAGCTTGTAAATATTTTCCTCCATTCGTCATCTCATAGCCACCATTACTACTAAAACACTACCAAACCATAACCTTGGAAGGGTGTTTGCCTGTTGTGATCGTGAAGAGAGGGTCAAACCCTGAAGAGCCACTTGGACAATAAACCCACTTTGACAAAGACATGCCAGAGGACACAAAAAGTGGATTCATCACTAAACATGCTATAATTCTTAACCTTCTCACAAAAAGAAAGGCAAATTTTGAGCACACACTCTGTGACAAGAAACTTCTTGGCAGCCCTCAACACTGCATCCTGAAATCCTTTTATAGATATTGCAATGCACACATAACCACTTCTCCCAGGACATCAGGATGCTTCTTCTTTAATTCCTGAGCAGTACCTTTGATATACCTTTACCTTTGAAGAGTTCCAAGAGTTTCACTACTCTTGGAACGCGGCCATGGGCCAGGCTTGTCTGCTGCTTGCCTGGTCAACCAGGCAGTTGCTGCTGGAGGCTTGCTGCTCCACATATCCATCACAGTCTGGTTGATCTGGCTACAAGTAATTGTAGGCTTAAGCACAACTTTTCTCTTTAGAAGAGTATCAGTGCAATGGGTGGTCTTCCAGACGGCCCCAGTCCCCTCCTTCTAGTGGCAGTGATGCCATGAGGCAGGATGCTTACAGCTCTATCAAGGGTCACAACAGACTAGGGAGTGGATTTCATCCTTTGAAATATCCATCGAATGGAATCCCATGTCCAGGAGAGTGATGGCACGAGTCTTCTCCATGCAAAGTTTCTTCTAACCCACTGTGATCAACAGAAACAGCTCAGGACGACTACAAAAGTAGACAATTATGCAGGGCAAAATGGGATTATGGTGAGTGAGACATCATCTAACACAGTCTGTGGGTTATTGTAAGCTCTGCACTTCTGTTTCCTATTTAACTAAGTTGGTGGATGCCAGATGTACAATTATACCTCATTTTCTTTACACAGTTGGAAATGAGTAAAAAATACTTGGTACTTGATAGTCAGCAAACATTTCTTTTATGTTTCAAGCCAAAGATTTTTTTTTTTTGTGCAAATGGCAATGACTACGATAAAGATAAAAAATGTTTTATTAAATTTATGTTAAGTGAATTCTACTTTCACATGGACATTTGTTATAAATGAAGATTTAAACCTGGAAAATAATCAATGTGTAATTCCCCCCCCCCCCCACTTAAGCTAACTACATTATTACCCCTCTCTCGTGTACCGTATTTCGCAGTTTGTAAGACACTCCAATGCATCAGATGCATCTCAATTTAGAAGGTAATAGAGTAATCAGAAAAAAAACGTTAAGAGTACCTAATACTAATTAATATTTGCTAACCCTGAGAAGCCTATGCCAGATGTGGATTCTATTGTGGCATTGGGGAAGTCCTTGGGGTTGGAGGTTAGTGGGGAGCAATGAAGAACTAACAATTGATGAGGTGCAAGAGCATCTGCAACAGCAAGATGCCAGACCTGAGGAAACTGCTTCAGAGGAGGGGAGAGAGAAACTGAAGAAGTTGCCTACTTCAAAGATTAAGGAAATGTGTGCAAAGTGGGTTGAACTGCAAACCTTTATGGATAAAAATCACCCTGACACAGCTATTGCAAGCCGTGTTGGCAACCTGTACAATGAGAATGTTGTAGCCCATTTTAGGAAAATCTTAAAGGAACGCAAGGTACAGAGCTCTATGGACAGATTTATTGTGCGACAGAGGTTCAATGACTCTCAAGCTGGTCCTAGTGACATTAAAAGAAGAAAGGAAGTAACCCCGGAAAAGGACTTGGTACCTTAAGTCCTCAAGGAAGGGAATTTCCCTTCCAAATAATAACAACTTCCATCATCTCCCCTCCTCCCATCCCATCAATCATCACCAGATCTTCAATAAAGGTAAGTGACATGTATTCTTTATTTAGTACAGTAGTAATTGTGCATGTCTTCTTCTGTTTGTGTGCAGGAAAATGTATATTTCATGTAGTAATTTTTTTTTTTCATTCTTTCGGGTATCAGGAACGGATTAATTTGATTTCTATCATTTCTTATGCGAAAAATTAATTCAGCCAACGATAATTTCGGCTAACGATGAACTCTCAGGAATGGATTAATATCATTAGGCGAGGGTCCACTGTATTTCTGTTGAATTTGTAGTCTTAAGTAGTAAAAACAACATAATACATCACAACAATGAACTACAATTGCATATTCACTTTTATTTTTGTAAGATCTGGAGGTCTAAAAAAAAAAGGTGTTTGGCTTTTTCAGGGCTCCCAGGAATGTGACCCTATTTTTCCCACAAGTTCTTCAGTTTATCTAACAGAGATTTACATACCTAACACGGCATTTTCAGGAAAGTAACTGCCGTGCAATATAACAGTCTACTGTATTATTAATCCTTTCAGGGTTGGTGCCGTACTAGTACGCACAAATTCTAGTGCCTTCAAATCTAGCGAGAGAAAGCTGGTAGGCTTACAAATAAAACAATGGGTCTATGTGGTCAGTGGGCACAGTATAAAAAAAAATCCTGCAGTACACAGCGCATAACGAGAGAAAAAAAAATTCCGACCGTGTTTTTGCTTTAAAACAGTGACTTTGCAGTGTATTTTTGTATGCTATTTATAGTTGTATTCTAGTTTTCCTGGTCTCATTTTCTAGAATGGAAGACATATTACAGAAATTGACATGATTTTGATTGGTTTTACAATGAAAAGTACCTTGAAATTGAGCTCAAAGTAGCAGAAATGTTCAATTTTTGCCAAAGTTCAAAAGTAAACAAATCATGCCACGCGTCCAATACACGTCAACTGATGAGTCTAATACAGTGGACCCCCGGTTTACGATCAGCTCCCAATGCGACCAATTATGTAAGTGTATTTATGTAATTGCGTTTGTATGTGTATGTTTGGGGGTCTGAAATGGACTAATCTAATTCACAATATTCCTTATGGGAAAAAATTCGGTCAGTACTGGCACCTGAACATACTTCTGGAATGAAATAATATCGTAAACCGGGGGTCCACTGTATTCTTTCACAAGTGCGCTGATATTATTTATACCATTTCTACACTAATGCAGTAGTCTGCATAACAGTAAATCTATTTTTTTGTGAGAATAAAAATTCAAAGTGGAAAGCAAAAGAAATGTAAGACAGGCCTGGGGACATGACTAATGAACAGAAAAAAAATGTTATTTTAGTGCCAGGAATGTCTGTCTTGTTTATTCTGGACCCTATTTGGAAATTGGAATCTTTTGAAATTTGTGTGAAATTTGCAAAATTGCCAATTTCTGACCACTTTATTTTATATTTGAAATTGGTAAATGGGTGGTTTCTTGTATTCATTCGATAGAAAAAATGAACTTATAGCGAAACAGTTATCATTTTTGTCGACTGGTACATAGGAATTGGCCGAAAATAGGGCTCAAAGTGGGCAAAATCGCTGATGCGTAAACATTGTCGAGACTGCTAACTTCACGAGAGCATAATTCCCTAAGTTTTCCATCAAATTTCATACTTTTGGTGTCATTATGATCGGGAAAAGATTCTCTATCATACGATTTTTTTTTTTTTCTAAAAATTTCCGACCTTGAGAACAAGTTTAGGAGAGGGTCTGCCGACCCTGAAAGGGTTAAATGTAATAACAAAGTTCTTCTCTGGGTCATCCTACCTCAGTGGGAGACAGTTGGTGCATTAAAAAAAAATATTGTACAGCAAATCATCGATTAAGATGTAATCTTCTATAGCATTTTCGATATACGACTATTGCAAAATCGTGGCACATTTTCAATTACTTCATGAAATTCATCTATGACAGTGCAACTTCAGAGGAAAAATTTGGAGTGCCACAAGGCTGAACTCAGTAGCTTTCCCATCCATCTTTTAGGCTTGCAGGCAGTCAGCCTGTGAGTCAAGCCATTGTCTTTGCAGGGAAGACCTAGCATTCTCTCCTGTCCCACCTTTTGTCTCCAGTGGTCCGTACATACATATCCCATACGATCTGATCTGTGTCTGTGAATCAATTTTTTATCTTTTCAATACCATATCTTGTATCTAACTTGTAGCCATGGCACCCAAGAGGCCTGTGACTGATACTGGTAGTGGAAACAAAAAGTTTAACCCTTTCAGGGTCGGCAGGCCCCCTCCTAAACTTGTTCTCAGGGTTTTAAATTTTTCGGGGGAAAAAAAAAATCTCGTGAAATGGTAGAGAATCTTTTCCCGATCATAATGACACCAAAAGTATGAAATTTGATGGAAAACTTATGGAATTATGCTCTTGCAAAGTTAGCGGTCTCGACGATGTTTACGCAACGGCGATTTCACCCACTTTGAGTCCTATTTCCGGCCAATTCCTACATCCCAGTCGACAAAAATCGTTACTATTTCACTATTTTTTCTATCGAATGAGTACAAGAAACCACCCATTTACTGATTTCAACTATAAAATAAAGTGGTCAGAAATTGGCAATTTTGCCAATTTCACACAAATTTCAAAAGATGCCAATTTCCAAATAAGGTCCAGAATAAACAAGACAGACATTCCTGGCACTAAAATAACATTTTTTTCTGTTCATTCGTCATGTCCCTAAGCCTCTCTTACATTACTTTTGCTTTCCACTTTGAATTTTTATTCTCACAAAAAAATAGAAGATTTACTGTTATGCAGACTACTGCATTAGTGTAGAAATGGTTTAAATAATATCAACACACTTGTGAAAGAATATCAGCCTCACCAATTGACGCGTATTGGATGCGTGGTATGATTTGTTTACTTTTGAACTTTGGCAAAAATCGAACATTTCTGCTACTTTGAGCTCAATTTCAAGGTACTTTTCATTGTGAAACCAATCAAAATCATCTCAATTTCTGTTATATGTCTTCCATTCTATAAAACGAGACCAGGAAAACTAGAATACAACCATAAATAGTATACGAAAATACACTGCAAAGTCGCTGTTTTAAACCAAAAACATGGTCGGAGTTTTTTTTTTCTCACTATGCACTGTGTGCTGAAGGATTTTTTTTATACTTTGCACACTGACCACATAGACCCATTCTTTCATATGTAGGCCTACCAGCTTTCTCTCGCTAGATTTGAAGGAGCTAAAATTTATGAGTACAGTGGACCCCCGGTTAACGATATTTTTTCACTCCAGAAGTATGTTCAGGTGCCAGTACTGACCGAATTTGTTCCCATAAGAAATATTGTGAAGTAGATTAGTCCATTTCAGACCCCCAAACATACACATACAAACGCACTTACATAAATACACTTACATAATTGGTCGCATTCGGAGGTAATCGTTATGCGGGGGTCCACTGTACTAGTACGGCACCAACCCTGGTGTGCAAGCCGTACTAGTACAGCACCAACCCTGGCGTGCAAGCCGTACTAGTACAGCACCAACCCTGAAAGGGTTAAGTGTTCAAGTCTTGGTGTTATGAAGAAAACAAGAGATATCAGAAAAGCTTAAAAGTGGCTCATGTGTCATGGAGACGGCAAGAGCTTATTGAAAAGAATGAAAAGAATGGCATACACGTCACAGCAGCTAAATAAAATAAAACAGAAAGCTTATTGACTGAGTGGACTGAACAATAAATGATGAAAGGCACACCATTTAATTTCATCTTAATGAGGAAAAAAGCCTTACAGTACTATAAAACAGTGTGTGATGAGGAAGGATGGCCTGAACAAGTGTGTTTAGCAGACTTATTCTACAAGTTCAAGCTATGTAACAGGTTACATAATATTAAGTATTCTGGTGAAAATGCTTCAGCTGATCACACAGCATCAAGTAATTTCCCTGCTGAATTGCAGGAAATTATTTCTGAGGGCAGCTATGAGCGACAGCAAGTGCTTAATGCTGATAAGAGAGGTGTGTACTGGAAGATAATGCCAGCAAGAATTTACATCAGTCAACAAGAGAAAAGGGCACTGGAATTTAAGGCAGCAAAGGATCACTTCAGCTTGCTCCTTTATGGTAAAGCAATGGGCAATTTTAAGTGTAAACCAATGGTTATTTACTGTTCCAAGACTCCCTGTGCTTAGAAAGGTTTAACCTCCAGTAATTTAGAGGTCAAACCAATCAGCATGATTGACAGAAGAATAATTTATTGACTTGTATCAGTATCACTTTATTCCTGAAGTCATGCTTTACCTGTGCAGCAAGAACCTTGCATTCAAGGTGCTCTTCACTCTTGATAATTCCCATACTCATCCAAAAGCTTAGTTGGATGTGCACCTACATATAAAGGTTGTATTTTTACCTCCAGATACATCATCTTTAATACAACCACTGGTTCAATGAGTTATTAGGTCATTAAGTGTAACTACACATGAAAAGTGATTCAGCAATGGACACTCACCATGCTGTACAAAACCTTAGGCTTAAATTTAAAATTGAAGATATCATAAAGCTATGTTAGAAGTGCATGGAATGAAGTGCCCCAATCAACATTAAATGCAGCCTGGGGAAAGTTGTGGCCTAGCATGGTGAATACTTCCACAGGTTTACCCTCGCATGAGTCTGGTGCAGGAAATAGTTGAGATGGCAAAGAGATTACCAGGTGATGACTTTGAGATATGCAGGAAGATGTAAATGAGCACTTAAAGTATGATGACAAAAACAAAAGTCCAGAGGAAATGCTGGCAGAGCTCAAAGCAAAGATGCAAGGGAGGCAGATAAGACAGAAAGCTGAGGAAGAACCTGAAGAAAAACAATTAACATTGTCACAGTTATGTGTGCAGTTCCATGTTCCTGCAAAACTAGCAGACTTTTTCAATGAAGAGGACCCTGACAAATCTAGAAACACAGTCTGAAATGGGGTTTAGAGCAGCTGATAATGCCTTACTGTCAGCTGTATAAAGTAAACCAGGGTAAAAGAAACTGGAGATGTATTACAGAATTTCTTACTATTCAAGTACAACCATCAACTTCAGCAAGTAGGACCCACAGCATCCATCTCCAATCTGTTCAGAATCATCGACAAACACCAGCAACCACAATTTAAGATAAATATTATTTCTGTAACATTTATACCCTTAACCAATGCTAGAAACATAATACATTTCAACAACCAACTACAATTACATTATAATTTTTATTTGTGTACAATTTAGAGACCTATAAAATGTTATTTTCCATTTTTTTTTTTTTTGGGGGGGGGGGGATCCAAGGAATGTAACCCTATTTTTCTCTTACGATTTTCAATTTGTTTTAAACTTTTTTTCTTAGATGCCATTTTCCAGAATGTAACTATCATCATAATCAATGGTCAAAACAAACACACGAAAAAATGTTAAAGAAAAAGAGAGTAAGTATACAAGATATGAGAGGTGAAATAACAGCAATTTGTTAGACTATATGTTAGTACAGTGGAACCTCGGTTGTCAACTGCATTGTCAAACAAATCAGTTTTCGAACAAGGAATTTGAGAAAATATGTCCTAGTTTTCATACATTCTCTTGGTAGTCAACCGACACACAAATGGCTTAGCTCATGTATAGCCACTAACTAGCAGGCTGTAAACATTTCGAGCTTTTGTTGTGCATCTTGTTAACTTTTTTGTTATTTTGCAGTTTGGTGCAATTGTATGGGCAGACCGTGTGGGTAAAGGTTGCTGGTTGGAATGGTGTATGTGAAGGCATGTGGCTGAGGGGGAATTAAAAGGGCAGGAGGTATGGGTGGGAAATATAGGAATGAGTTAGAGGCATGGTATGGGTGAAGGCATGTGGCCATGGGGGATTTATAGGGGCAGGTGGTATGGGTGGAGGTTGTGTGCAAGGGGGTTGTTGATGGGTGTAGAGATCGGGTGTGGGCACAGGAGGGGGGAGGGGTTTGAATAAGCAGTTGGTGTGAGTGGAGATGTGTGACAGAGGTATGGCACTGAACAGTATTAGACAAGTATGAACAGAGCCTAGCTGCATAGCCTCCCTCCTCCCACTCTGTATCGATGCCAAATAATAATAATTATATATTATTACTTTTATAGTGTTATGATGATTATCATATTATTATAATAATCATAAGCGTAGGAGTAGAATTGGTGGAAAATAGGTGTTTTATCATAAAAGTTATCCTATTAGTAAAATTTTCTTCATTATTTATAAGAGATTACAATTTTAAACACATTATTCAGGAATCATGGTTTTACAATCCCATGAACTTAATTTGTAATAACCTTTACTGTTTGTTTTATTAAAAAAAAAAAACATACAAAATTAAGAACTTTCAGGGATACAATATAATATGTCGTTCAATTCCTTCTATACAGTTCATCATTACCCTTTACTTGTTCATGTAAAGTCAACTACAACATCCTAAACAATAACAACTTGGCACAAATTTTAATAAGGTGTTGCCACATTAAAAAAAATCTTTATTAAAATTCCTCTTCTTATTTTTGGGCAACCCATTCTTAATATTTTAGGGCCACTGTGAACAACGAATAACTGAACCCGTGGATACAGGGGTTGTACTGTATGTTCATGTCTGGTAGTCCGTTGATGCAGTAGGTGTGGTCTATTCTAGTCATAACTTCCATACAACAGATTCTTTTTAAACTGGACATCCCCCATTAGTCTGTTTTATGGAGGCTTCAACATACAGTGGACACTCGGGTAACGATGACATCAGCTAGCGATAAAATCGGATATCGATGCGTCTTTGCGTAAAAATACTGGCTCAGCCGACGATGAAAAACTCGGTTAGGGACAGTCATCCCGAACATGTCCGCCTGTTAGTCTGGCCTGAGTGCCTCAGCTATCCTGCCTTCAGCTAGTGCGCCATTGTTTACAAGCAAGGGCAGACGGTTCCACGCATACATGCGATACTTTCGTATTACTCCACTGTTTTTAGTGCCTGTAACTGCTAAATAAGCCACCATGGGCAAAAAGAATGCTTCTAGTGCCAACCCTGTGGTAAAAAGGGTGAGAAATACTATTGAGATACTATCGTACCATGGTCAGCTGCTGCTGCACCACCATCATCTGTTGCTGCACCACCGTCAGCTGTTGCTGCACCACTATCAGCTGCTGCTGCACCACTGTCAGCTGCTGCTGTACCACCATCAGCTGTTGCTGCACCACCATCAGCCGTACTACTCGAAGATGTGGACTGTTGTTGGTGTGGCTTAACAAGAACCAATTACAGTGCACCCCCGGTTAACGTTATTAATCCGTTCCTGAGAGCTCGTCGTAAAGCAAAATTATCAGAAAGTGAATCAATTTTCCCCATAAGAAATAATCGAAATCAAATTAATCCGTGCAAGACACCCAAAAGTATGAAAAAAAAAAACTTTTACCACATGAAATATTAAGTTTAATGCAACAGAATAATTACAATAACAATAATAACAATAGAATAATCATAATAGAATAATTGACACTTACATTTAATGAAGATCTAGTGATGACTGATGGGATGGGAGGAGGGGAGAGTGTCGAAGTTTTTAATGTTCAGAAGGGGAATCCCCCTCCATTAGAACTTGAGGTAGCAAGTCCTTTTCCGGGGTTACTTCCCTTCTTTTAATGCCACTAGGACCAGCTTTAGAGTCACTGGACTTCTGTCGCACAACATATCTGTCCACAGAGGCCTGTACCTCACGTTCCTTTATGACTTTCCTAAAGTGGTTCACAACATTCTCAGTGCACAGGTTGCCAACACGGCTTGCAGTAGCTGTGTCAGGGTGATTTTCATCAAAAAAGGTTTGCACTTCAAGCCACTTTGCACACATTTCCTTAATCTCTGAAATAGGCAACTTCGTCAATTTCTCTATCCCCTCCTCCAAAGCAGTTTCCTCAGGTCTGGCCGCTTGCTGTTGAAGATGATCTAGCAGCTCATCAGTGGTTAGTTCATCATTGTCCTCCTCCACAAACTCTTCCACATCCTCCCCACTAACCTCCAATCCCAAGGACTTTCCCAATGCCACAATGGATTCCTCAACTGGCATAGGATTCCCAGGGTTAGCCTCAAACCCCTCAAAATCCCTTTTGTCTACACATTCTGGCCACAGTTTCTTCCAAGCAGAGTTCAAGGTCCTCTTAGTCACTCCCTCCCAAGCCTTACCTATAAGGTTTACACAATTGAGGATATTAAAGTGATCCTTCCAAAACTCTCTTAGAGTCAACTGAGTTTGTGAGGTCACTACAAAGCACCTTTCAAATATAGCTTTTGTGTACAGTTTCTTCAAGTTGGAAATGACCTGCTGGTCCATGGGCTTCAGGAAAGGTGTGGTATTAGGAGGCAAAAACTTGACCTTAATGAATCTCATTTCCGCAGAAAGTCGCTCTGCCAAGTCTGAAGGATGACCAGGAGCATTGTCTAATACCAGGAGGCACTTAAGGTCTAATTTCTTTTCAATTAGGTAATTTTTCACAGTGGGGGCAAATGCATGGTGTAACCAGTCATAGAAAAAGTCCCTAGTGACCCATGCCTTACTGTTTGCCCTCCACAGCACACACAAATTAGTCTTGAGGACATGGTTTTTCCTGAACACTCTGGGAGTTTCAGAGTGATACACCAATAAAGGCCTCACTTTGCAATCATCACTAGCATTGGCACACATCAACAGAGTAAGCCTGTCTTTCATAGGCTTATGTCCTGGGAGTGCCTTTTCCTTCTGAATAATGTACGTCCTGTTTGGCATTTTCTTCCAAAACAGGCCTGTTTCGTCACAATTAAACACTTGTTCAGGTTTCAGCCCTTCACTATGTACTCCTTGAATTCCTGCACATATTTTTCAGCCGCTTTGTGGTCCGAACTGGCAGCTTCACCATGCCTTATCACACTATGCATGCCACTACGATTCTTAAATCTCTCAAACCAACCTTTGCTGGCCTTAAATTCACTCACATCATCACTAGTTGCAGGCATTTTTCTAATTAAATCGTCATGCAACTTCCTAGCCTTTTCACATATGATCGCCTGAGAGATGCTATCTCCTGCTATCTGTTTTTCGTTTATCCACACCAATAACAGTCTCTCAACATCTTCTATCACTTGCGATCTCTGTTTCGAAAACAAAGTTGCACCTTTGGCAAGAACAGCTTCCTTAATTAACGTTTTCTTGGCCACAATAGTAGCGATGGTTGACTGGGGTTTTGTGTACAACCTGGCCAGCTTGGAGACACGCACTCCACTTTCATACTTAGCAATGATCTCTTTCTTCATATCCACAGTAATTCTCACTCTTTTTGCTGTAGGGTTGGCACTAGAAGCTTTCTTGGGGCCCATGGTGACTTATTTTGCAGGTGCAATCACTAAAAAGGCTGTGATAATATGAAATGTTCCGATTGTATGCTTGGAAGCGACTTCGGTGGCTGGCTTGTAAACACTGGCACCCAAAGAACAAGTGAAGCGGGCTCAGGCCGCACGTGGACACGTCTCGAACGAACCGCGTTGAGCAAGTTTTTTAGCGCTAGCCGAGGCAAAATTTTTGCGTTAAAATGTATCGCTAGGCGGATTTAACATTATGCGATGCGTTCGTTAGGTGAGGTTCCACTGTATATCAAAACCATATGGAAACTTTTTAGAAACGAGTGGAAACTGAGCAGAAGTAATTTACGTTTAGATCCTCATGGAAGTGTGTTTCAGGGACTACAACACTGTAGAACACATTAAAAAATTATAATCAACTTGTGTAAATACAGAATTTCAATATTTGTAAGAAAACACACAATACACCATATACAGTGGACCCCCGCATACCGATGGCATCACATAGCGATTAATCCGCATACCGCTTGCTTTAATCGCCAAAATTTTGCCTCACATACCGCTTAAAAACCCGCTCACCGACTTTCGTCCGAGACGCGTCCAATGTGCGGCCTGAGCCACGCTCACATGTTCCGCCGGTGGCATTGTTTACCAGCCAGCCTCCGCGGTAACATCCAAGCATACAATCGGAATATTTCGTATTATTACAGTGTTTTCGGTGCTTTTTCTGGAAAATAAGTGACCATGGGCCCCAAGAAAGCTTCTAGTGCCAACCCTACAGCAATAAGGGTGAGAATTACAATAGAGATGAAGAAAAAGATCATTGATAAGTATGAAAGTGGAGTGCGTGTCTCCGAGCTGGCCAGGTTGTATAATAAACCCCAATCAACCATCGCTACTATTGGTGGTACAGCTCCTGCTGCTGCTGCACTGTCAGCTGCTGCTGCTGCTGTAGCATCGTCTGCTGCTGCTGTAACATCGTCTGTTGCTGCCGTAGCATCGTCTGTTGCTGCTGTACCACCGTCAGCTGCTGCTGTAGCATCGTCTGCTGCTGCTGTAACATCGTCTGTTGCTGCTGTAGCGTCGTCTGTTGCTGCTGTACCACCGTCAGTTGCTGCTGCTGCTGTAGCATCGTCTGCTGCTGCTGTAACATCGTCTGTTGCTGCTGTAGCATCGTCTGTTGCTGCTGTACCACCGTCAGCTGCTGCTGCTGCTGTAGCATCGTCTGCTGCTGCTGTAACATCGTCTGTTGCTGCTGTAGCATCGTCTGTTGCTGCTGTACCACCGTCAGCTGCTGCTGCTGCTGTAGCACCGTTGTTGGTGTGGCTTATTGAGAATACCAAGAAACAATTAACCCCAGAGGATTTGCAACCCAGGATAACCCAAAAAAGTCAGTGTCATCGAAGACTGTCTAACTTATTTCCATTGGGGTCCTTAATCTTGTCTCCCAGGATGCAACCCACACAAGTCGACTAACACCCAGGTGAACAGGGAAAAATGCCTGGAACTAGTGCTCATATTGGTGAATTTAAAGCCAGCAAAGGTTGGTTTGAGAGATTTAAGAATCGTAGTGGCATACACAGTGTGATAAGGCCTGTTCTGGAAGAAAATGCCAAACAGGACCTACAGTACTCAGGAGGAAAAGGCACTCCCAGGACACAGTGTCTCATCAGTCATTGCTGCATCTTCAATAAAGGTAAGTGTCATTTATTCTTCATTTAGTAGACTAGTACATGCACAATATATACTGTGCATGTACTACTCTACTATTGTGCATGTATCCTTCTCTTTGTGTGTGGGAAAATGTATATTTCATGTGGTAAAAAAATTTTTTTTTCATACTTTTGGGTGTCTTGCACGGATTAATTTTATTTCCATTATTTCTTATGGGGAAAATTCATTCACATACCGATTATTTCGCATAACAATTACCCCTCTTGCACGGATTAAAATCGTTATGCGGGGGTCCACTGTACAGTGTATTTTAGTGTTATGTAAAATTTCACTAGGTGTCAGGACTAATCTCTATTTGAGAGGGAAGGTAATGTATTTATTTTTTTATACATTATTATATATGCTTAATCATATAGCATCAGAATCTGGCAATAACAAGGTCGTCAAGGCTATCCCAGACACCCTGTCTGAGGTTGCCAAGAGATATTACTGTACATATTATGAGGACAGTAAAAGCAATGTATCTGCAGTTAAAACTCAAGCAGACAATATAATCAAGACTAAGTTGGAAATTAAGTGTACAGTAAATATAGGTAAAGAAATACAGATTTAATAAGTTGGAAACAAATGACTATACTTTCTAAAGTCAAGTAATGTTGGTATATTATTTTTTTAACCCTTAAACTGTCCAAACGTAGATCTATGTTTGCACGCGTAGCACTCCGTATGTAGATCTACATTTTTTTACATAAGAAACAATGTAAAATCAAACGTAGAAATACGTTTGGACAGTTTAAGGGTTACAGTACTCCTACTCACACTAACAGTTTATGCATAAAAACCTTTGTATCATATTTGCACATTTTTTTTTTCATTAACCCTTTGAGTGCTGAGATCCCCGCTCATAAACTTGCTCAAAGTGTCGAAGAATTTTCAAAAAAAAAAAAAAAATTATTTTTTTTCTTCTGAAATGATAGAGTATTTTTTACAAAGGGAGTGAAACCAAAAGTTAGAAATTTGATGGAAAACTTACAGAATTACACTCTCGCAAAGTTAACGGTCTAAGCAATATTTACCCATCAGAGATTTTGCCCACTTTGAGCCCCATTTTGGGCCAATTTCTTTGTTCCACTCGACCAAACTCACAGCTATTTCAAACTCCCTTTATTTTACTGACTGAGCACAAGAAACTGCCCATTTATCTATTTCAACTACACAAAAATGTGATCACAAATTACTAATCTGGCCAATTTCACACAAAATTCAAATAAGGCCAATTTCAAAATAGTGGCTAAAATAAACAATGTAGACATTCCTGGCACGACAACAACATTTTCTCAGTTCATTAGTCATATCTCCAGGCCCCTCTTGCATTACACCCACTTTTCATTCTTAATTTTTATTTGTACAAAAAAAATAGATAATTTACTGTTATTTACACTACTGCACAACTATAATAATTGTATAAATAATATCAGCACATATAAATAAGTATACAAGATATGATGTAGGGCGAAATGACAGTAGTTTGTTGGATTATGTATTGGTAGATAAAAGACTGTTGAGTAGACTTCAGGATGTACATGTTTATAGAGGGGCCACAGATATATCAGATCACTTTCTAGTTGTAGCTACACTGAGAGTAAAAGGTAGATGGGATACAAGGAGAATAGAAGCATCAGGGAAGAGAGAGGTGAAGGTTTATAAACTAAAAGAGGAGGCAGTTAGGGTAAGATATAAACAGCTATTGGAGGATAGATGGGCTAATGAGAGCATAGGCAATGGGGTCGAAGAGGTATGGGGTAGGTTTAAAAATGTAGTGTTAGAGTGTTCAGCAGAAGTTTGTGGTTACAGGAAAGTGGGTGCGGGAGGGAAGAGGAGCGATTGGTGGAATGATGATGTGAAGAGAGTAGTAAGGGAGAAAAAGTTAGCATATGAGAAGTTTTTACAAAGTAGAAGTGATGCAAGGAGGGAAGAGTATATGGAGAAAAAGAGAGACGTTAAGAGAGTGATGAAGCAATGTAAAAAGAGAGCAAATGAGAGTGGGCGAGATGTTATCAACAAATTTTGTTGAAAATAAGAAAAAGTTTTGGGGTGAGATTAACAAGTTAAGGAAGCCTAGAGAACAAATGGATTTGTCAGTTAAAAATAGGAGAGGAGAGTTATTAAATGGAGAGTTGGAGGTATTGGGAAGATGGAGGGAATATTTTGAGGAATTGTTAAATGTTGATGAAGATAGCGAAGCTGTGATTTCGTGTATAGGGCAAGGAGGAATAACATCTTGTAGGAGTGAGGAAGAGCCAGTTGTGAATGTAGGGGAAGTTAGTGAGGCAGTAGGTAAAATGAAAGGGGGTCAGGCAGCCAGGATTGATGGGATAAAGATAGAAATGTTAAAAGCAGGTGGGGATATAGTTCTGGAGTGGTGGGTGCAATTATTTAATAAATGTATGGAAGAGGGTAAGGTACCTAGGGATTGGCAGACAGCATGCATAGTTCCTTTGTATAAAGGCAAAGGGGACAAAAGAGAGTGCAAAAATTATAGGGGGATAAGTCTATTGAGTATACCTGGTAAAGTGTATGGTAGAGTTATTATTGAAAGAATTAAGAGTAAGACGGAGAATAGGATAGCAGATGAACAAGGAGGCTTTAGGAAAGGTAGGGGGTGTGTGGACCAGGTGTTTACAGTGAAACATATAAGTGAGCAGTATTCAGATAAGGCTAAAGAGGTTTTTGTGGCATTTATGGATTTGGAAAAGGCGTATGACAGGGTGGATAGGGGGGCAATGTGGCAGATGTTGCAGGTGTATGGTGTAGGAGGTAGGTTACTGAAAGCAGTGAAGAGTTTTTATGAGGATAGTGAGGCTCAAGTTAGAGTATGTAGGAAAGAGGGAAATTATTTCCCAGTAAAAGTAGGCCTTAGACAAGGATGTGTGATGTCACCGTGGTTGTAAGAGAAGTAAATGTGAGGGTCTTGGCAAGAGGCATGGAGTTAAAAGATCACACATGAAGTGGGAGTTGTCACAGTTGCTCTTTGCTGATGACACTGTGCTCTTGGGAGATTCTGAAGAGAAGTTGAAGAGGTTGGTGGATGAATTTGGTAGGGTATGCAAAAGAAGAAAATTAAAAGTGAATACAGGAAAGAGTAAGGTTATGAGGATAACAAAAAGATTAGGTGATGAAAGGTTGGATATCAGATTGGAGGGAGAGAGTATGGAGGAGGTGAATGTATTCAGATATTTGGGAGTGGACGTGTCAGCGGATGGGTCTATGAAAGATAAGGCGAATCATAGAATTGATGAGGGGAAAAGGGTGAACGGTGCACTTAGGAGTCTGTGGAGACAAAGAACTTTGTCCTTGGAGGCAAAGAGGGGAATGTATGAGAGTATAGCTTTACCAACGCTCTTATATGGGTGTGAAGCATGGGTGATGAATGTTGCAGCGAGGAGAAGGCTGGAGGCAGTGGAGATGTCATGTCTGAGGGCAATGTGTGGTGTGAATATAATGCAGAGAATTCGTAGTTTGGAAGTTAGGAGGAGGTGCGGGATTACCAAAACTGTTGCCCAGAGGGCTGAGGAAGGGTTGTTGAGGTGGTTCAGACATTGGAGTGAAACAGAATGACTTCAAGAGTGTATCAGTCTGTAGTGGAAGGAAGGCGGGGTAGGGGTCGGCCTAGGAAAGGTTGGAGGGAGGGGGTAAAGGAGGTTTTGTGTGCGAGGGGCTTGGACTTCCAGCGGGCATGCGTGAGCGTGTTTGATAGGAGTGAATGGAGACAAATGGTTTTTAATACTTGACATGCTGTTGGAGTATGAGCAAAGTAACATTTATGAAGGGATTCAGGGAAACCGGCAGGCCGGACTTGAGTCCTGGAGATGGGAAGTACAGTGCCTGCACTCTGAAGGAGGGGTGTTAATGTTGCAGTTTAAAAACTGTAGTGTAAAGCACCCTTCTGGCAAGACAGTAATGGAGTGAATGATGGTGAAAGTTTTTCTTTTTCGGGCCACCCTGCCTTGGTGGGAATCGGCCAGTGTGTTAATAAAATTAAATAAAAATAATATCAGCATATTCGTGAATGCATATTAGACTCACCAGTTGATGTGTATTGGACGCGAGATGTATTTTGTTTACTCTTAACCCTTTCAGGGTCTGTCCTATAGATCTACAGCTTTGAAGCCAGGGTCCAAGCCATAGATCTACGCCAAAATTCTTGTGGCTTCAAATTTAGAGCAACAAGGCTGGTAGGCCTACATCTAAGACAATGGGTCAGCATGGTCGGTGTGCGCAGTAAACAAAACACTGGGGCACCCACATTCATTGTGGGAACACCATCTCAGTATGCTTTGTTCATCATGCAAGTCAGCAAGGACACTCTCACTCCCCGGCGAATTCTGACTCTCCTCTTCCCAAGCTGTAGTTCCAGCACTGATGGAAGTGGATCTGAAGAGGAATTCTATGGTTTTGAACCATATGGTACAATGGTACCCTGTACCATATGGTACATTGTACCACATGATACAGGGTACAGGGACCCAAATGGAAATAAGTCACTTTGACTTTTTTGGGTTATCCTAGGTTCTCCACACATATGCTGCTATATATGATAATCTATGTAACTGTATTTGTATATACCTGAATAAACTTACTTTCAATGCCACATGTGCTCGAGTAAGTTTATACAGTTACATAGATTATCATACATAGCAGCGTATGTGTAAATATCCTAGGATAACCCCAAAAAGTTAGACAAAGTTACATGCGCATTTCCATTAGGATACCTGTACCCTGTGCCATATTGTACAATGTACCATATGGTACCCTATACCATATGCAGTTCCAAGGGGAATGAGTACATCCCATAGCCCTACACCTAGAATAGACAGTGAAAGTGACAATGTGGCTACAATTAGGATGATCAGACTGCATGCGTCAGTAGGTAATGGTGATGCCACGAGCATGCAACCATGTGTGTGTGCAGCATGTGGCACCAGCCCAGACTCTGAGCGAGTCTGGGACCCAAGCCACTGATTCAGCAGTTTCAGGACAAAGCGCATCATCATCCACCAGTGGAAGTAGATGACTGTGGCTGAAATGTATTTCTTTTTTTGCAACAATAATGCTTATGCCTCATATCTATAAGCATAATATAAAATCACATTGGTTCACAGATGAGTAAGACACCACTGTGCATGACACCTTGTTTCAAAAACTTTTACAGACTGTAGCAGTTCTAGGAACATGTCCAGTGACTGTACATATGTAAACATATAATAGAACATTACAAATATACAACATTTTTGCACATTTTTTGTTGTAAACAAAATAATGATGAAAATATTAGTGTGGTTATTGTGTTGAATACAACAAGTGTACATATATACATTATGCATTATACTGGTCTCACAGGTCACAAACATTACTGGAAAAAAAAATTAGACAAGGAAAAAAAAGTAAAATAAAAAAAAATGCGACTTTATGGAAGTCGCAGATGCTGCCACCACCCGGTCACTGTGGGTCAACTTCATGCCTCTACATCTTACAAACTACTGATCGGAAGAATTTTTCCTTTTTGTTTTATTACCTATAGAAAAATATTATCTGTAAGAATTTTTTTTTTTTTTTTTCCAAAAATTCTTTGACCCCGGCTGTTGTGACTCTGAGATTTGGCCTCTGGACCCTGAAAGGGTTAAATGTTGTCAAAAATCTAACATTTGTGCTACTTTCAGCTCAATTTCAAGCTACTTTTATTTGGTAAACCATTCAAAATCACATCTATATCTGTAATATATCTTCCACTCTATGAAATGAGACCAAGAAAATGAGAATACAACCATAAATACCATACAAAAATACACTGTAAAGTTATTTTAAACCAAAAACACAGTCGCAGTTTTTTTTCTCATTATGCACTGCTTGCCGCAGGATTTTTTTTATACTGCATACACGGACCACACAGACCCTTTCTCTCGTATGTAGGCCTACCAGCTTTCTTCTGCAAGATTTGAAGCAGCTATAATTTTGTAGTATAATCTGACCAACACTGAAAATTGTGTTGGGCAAATACTCTGTTAGTGGGATGGATTGTGAAGGACCTGCCTAGTATGGGCCAACAGGCCTGCTACAGTGTATTATTATTATTAGTAGTAGTAGTAGTACATATGTACACCTACCATCCAACTTACGACCTGCTCGACATACGTTCACTCGACTTATGACCGTGCATCTGGCAGCTGGGCTGGGCCGACTGATGCACACCACTGTACAATATTTGACAATACTCGCAGCGGCAATGCGTCATGCAAGCAGCATCAGTTTGAGTAACCCTGTCCTATCAGCAGCATCATACTGTATTAACTGTACTAACTGGACAGTAAATTTCACCACGGCCCCTAAGATGAAGTCTGTGGCAAGAAAGGCTCTTACTCTCGAACTCTCTTATTTGTTTTCACTGTTGCACATAAACCTGTCTGTATCTGTCTGCCTATATATCTGTGTATCTGTGTGTGTCTGTTTATCTGTCTGTCTACCTGTGTGTCTGTCTTTCTGTCTACCTGTGTCTATGTCTACCTGTGTGTCTGTCTACCTGTGTGTCTGTCTACCTGAGTGTCTGTCTACCTGAGTGTCTGTCTGTCTACCTGTGTGTCTGTCTGTCTTTCTGTCTGCTTGTCTGTCTCAGAGCCACTCATTAAGAGTGTAATTGATCTTGAAGATGCCATATTAATAATGATAATAACACAATAATAATCACTGAGGTGCATTAAATGTGTATAAAACGTTGATATAGACATTTTGCTTAATCCATCTATGATTTCTTTTTCAAAATTATATAATAAACATGCTACATAACATATATAAATTAACAAATACAGTGGACCCTCAACCAGCGATATTAATCCGTTCCTGAGAGCTCATCGTTAATTGAAATAATCGTTAGTCAAGTTAATTTTCCCCTTAAGAAATAATGGAAATCAAATTAATCCATGCAAGACACCCCAAAGTATTGAAAAAAAAAAATTTACCACATGAAATATTAATTTTAATACACACAAACTGAAGAAGACATGCACAGTTACATGACACTTACCTTTATTGAAGATCTGGTGATGATTGATGGGATGGGAGGAGGGGAGACTGTTGATCTTCTTAAGTGTTCAGAAGGGGAATCCCCTTCCATTAGCACTTGAGGTAGCAAGTCTTTTTATGGGGTTACTTCCCTTGTTCTTTTAATGCCACTAGGACCAGCTTCAGAGTCACTGGACTTCTGTCGCACAACATATCTGTCCATAGATACCTGTACCTCTCGTTCCTTTATGACTTTCCTAAAGTGGTTCACAACATTATCAGTGTACAGGTTGCCAACACGGCTTGCAGTAGCTGTGTCGGGGTGATTTTCAGCAAAAAAGGTTTGCACTTCAAGCCACTTTGCACACATTTCCTTAATCTTAGAAGTAGACAACTTCTTCAATTTCTCTCTCCCCTCCTCCGAAGCAGTTTCCTCAGGTCTGCCCTCTTGCTGTTCAAGATGATCTAGCAGCTCATCAGTGGTTAGTTCATCATTGTCCTCCTTCACCAGCTCTTCCACATCCTCCCCACTAACCTCCAACCCCAAGGACTTCCCCAATGCCACAATGGATTCCTCAACTGGCATAGGATTCTCAGGGTTAGCATCAAACACTTCAAAATCCCTTTTGTCTACACATTCTGGCCACAGTTTTTTCCAAGCAGAGTTCAAGGTCCTCTTAGTCACTTCCTCCCAACCCTTACCTATAATGTTTACATAATTGAGGATGGTAAAATGATCTTTCCAAAACTCTCTTAGAGTCAGTCGAGTTTCTGAGGTCACTACAAAGCACCTTCCAAACATAGCTTTTGTGTACAGTTTCTTGAAGTTGGAAATGACCTGCTGGTCCATGGGCTGCAGGAGAGGAGTGGTATTAGGAGGCAAAAACTTCACCTTAATGAAGCTCATGTCCCTAGAAAGTCGCTCTGCCAAGTCTGAAGGATGACCAGGAGCATTGTCTAATACCAGGAGGCACTTAAGGTCTAATTTTGTTTCAATTAAGTAATTTTTCACATTGGGGGCAAATGCATGGTGTAACCAGTCATAGAAAAAGTCCCTAGTGACCCTTGCCTTACTGTTTGCCCTCCACAGCACACACAAATTAGCCTTATCGACGTTGTTTTTCCTGAACACTCTGGGAGTTTCAGAGTGATACACCAATAAAGGCTTCACTTTGCAATCACCACTAGCACTGGCACACATCAACAGAGTAAGCCTGTCTTTCATAGGCTTATGTCCTGGGAGTGCCTTTTCCTCATGAGTAATGTAGGTCCTGCTTTGCATTTTCTTCCAAAACAGGCCTGTTTCGTCACAATTAAACACTTGTTCAGGTTTCAGTCCTTCACTGTCTATGTACTCCTTGAATTCCTGCACATATTTTTCAGCCGCTTTGTGGTCCGAACTGGCAGCCTCACCATGCCTTATCACACTATGAATGCCTCTATGCTTCTTAAATCTCTCAAACCAACCTTTGCTGGCCTTAAATTCACTCACATCTCTAGTTGCTGGCATTTTTTAAATTAAATCGTCATGCAACTTCCTAGCCTTTTCACATATGATCGCTTGAGAGATGCTATCTCCTGCTATCTGTTTCTCGTTTATCCACACCAATAAGAGTCTCTCAACATCTTCTACCGCTTGCGATCTCAGTTTCGAAAACATAGTTGCACCTTTGGCGAGAACAGCTACCTTGATTGCCGTTTTCTTGCCCACAATAGTAGCAATGGTTGATTGGGGTTTATTATACAACCTGGCCAGCTCGGAGACACGCACTCCACTTTCATACTTAGCAATGATCTCTTTCTTCATATCCATAGTAATTATCACCCTTTTTGCTATAGGGCTGGCACTAGAAGCTTTCTTGGGGCCCATGGTGACTTATTTTGCAGGTGCAATCACTACAAAGGCTGTAATAATATGAAATGTTCCAGTTGTATGTTTGGTAGCGACCGTGGTGACCGGCTTGTAAACACTGGCACCCACGGGACAAGTGAGGCGCGCTCAGGCCAAAGTGGACGCGTCTCGTACGGAACGAATAGCGCTGGTCGGGTTTTTAAGCGCTAGTCGAGGCAAAATTTTTGCGTTAAAATGTATCGCTAGTCAGATTTATCGTTAATCGATGCCATCACTGGTTGAGGGTCCACTGTATAAGATGTTTTTCTGGTCAGCTTGACAGAGTGAACAGGAATCATTCGTGTCCGGGCTGGTAACAACAACAACGTTTGTTTACATAACTCGCCAACCTTCTACACACTCATTCGTTTATTCATTTAATCTTGTTTACTCACCTCTCACTCTACATTAAGACTACAGATATTTTACGGTAAGTAATGAGTGGACACGATTATTATATTATAGTTTAATAATAATAATATTATTAATATTAGTACATATGTATTATTGTAATAATAATAATAATTATTAATATTTATTATTATTATTTATTATCACACTGGCCGATTCCCACCAAGGTAGGGTGGCCCGAAAAACAAAAACTTTCACCATCATTCACTCCATCACTGTCTTGCCAGAAGGGTGCTTTACACTACAGTTTTTAAACTGCAACATTAACACCCCTCCTTCAGAGTGCAGGCACTGTACTTCCCATCTCCAGGACTCAAGTCCGGCCTGCCGCTTTCCCTGAACCCCTTCATAAATGTTACTTTGCTCACACTCCAACAGCACGTCAAGTATTAAAAACCATTTGTCTCCATTCACTCCTATCAAACACGCTCACGCATGCCTGCTGGAAGTCCAAGCCCCTCGCACACAAAACCTCCTTTACCCCCTCCCTCCAACCTTTCCTAGGCCGACCCCTGCCCCGCCTTCCTTCCACTACAGACTGATACACTCTTGAAGTCATTCTGTTTCGCTCCATTCTCTCTACATGTCCGAACCACCTCAACAACCCTTCCTCAGCCCTCTGGACAACAGTTTTGGTAATCCCGCACCTCCTCCTAACTTCCAAACTACGAATTCTCTGCATTATATTCACACCACACGTTGCCCTCAGACATGACATCTCCACTGCCTCCAGCCTTCTCCTCGCTGCAACATTCATCACCCATGCTTCACACCCATATAAGAGCGTTGGTAAAACTATACTCTCATACATTCCCCTCTTTGCCTCCAAGGACAAAGTTCTTTGTCTCCACAGACTCCTAAGTGCACCACTCACCCTTTTCCCCTCATCAAATCTATGATTCACCTCATCTTTCATAGACCCATCCGCTGACATGTCCACTCCCAAATATCTGAATACATTCACCTCCTCCATACTCTCTCCCTCCAATCTGATATCCAATCTTTCATCACCTAATCTTTTTGTTATCCTCATAACCTTACTCTTTCCTGTATTCACTTTCAATTTTCTTCTTTTGCACACCCTACCAAATTCATCCACCAATCTCTGCAACTTCTCTTCAGAATCTCCCAAGAGCACAGTGTCATCAGCAAAGAGCAACTGTGACAACTCCCACTTTATGTGTGATTCTTTATCTTTTAACTCCATGCCTCTTGCCAAGACCCTCGCATTTACTTCTCTTACAACCCCATCTATAAATATATTAAATAACCACAGTGACATCACACATCCTTGTCTAAGGCCTACTTTTACTGGGAAATAATTTCCCTCTTTCCTACATACTCTAACTTGAGCCTCACTATCCTCGTAAAAACTCTTCACTGCTTTCAGTAACCTACCTCCTACACCATACACCTGCAACATTGCCCCCCTATCCACCCTGTCATATGCCTTTTCCAAATCCATAAATGCCACAAAGACCTCTTTAGCCTTATCTAAATACTGTTCACTTATATGTTTCACTGTAAACACCTGGTCCACACACCCCCTACCTTTCCTAAAGCCTCCTTGTTCATCTGCTATCCTATTCTCCGTCTTACTCTTAATTCTTTCAATAATAACTCTACCATACACTTTGCCAGGTATACTCAACAGACTTATCCCCCTATAATTTTTGCACTCTCTTTTATCCCCTTTGCCTTTATACAAAGGAACTATGCATGCTCTCTGCCAATCCCTAGGTACCTTACCCTCTTCCATACATTTATTAAATAATTGCACCAACCACTCCAAAACTATATCCCCACCTGCTTTTAACATTTCTATCTTTATCCCATCAATCCCGGCTGCCTTACCCCCTTTCATTTTACCTACTGCCTCACGAACTTCCCCCACACTCACAACTGGCTCTTCCTCACTCCTACAAGATGTTATTCCTCCTTGCCCTATACACGAAATCACAGCTTCCCTATCTTCATCAACATTTAACAATTCCTCAAAATATTCCCTCCATCTTCCCAATACCTCTAACTCTCCATTTAATAACTCTCCTCTCCTATTTTTAACTGACAAATCCATTTGTTCTCTAGGCTTTCTTAACTTGTTAATCTCACTCCAAAACTTTTTCTTATTTTCAACAAAATTTGTTGATAACATCTCACCCACTCTCTCATTTGCTCTCTTTTTACATTGCTTCACCACTCTCTTAACCTCTCTCTTTTTCTCCATATACTCTTCCCTCCTTGCATCACTTCTACTTTGTAAAAACTTCTCATATGCTAACTTTTTCTCCCTTACTACTCTCTTCACATCATCATTCCACCAATCGCTCCTCTTCCCTCCCGCACCCACTTTCCTGTAACCACAAACTTCTGCTGAACACTCTAACACTACATTTTTAAACCTACCCCATACCTCTTCGACCCCATTGCCTATGCTCTCATTAGCCCATCTATCCTCCAATAGCTGTTTATATCTTACCCTAACTGCCTCCTCTTTTAGTTTATAAACCTTCACCTCTCTCTTCCCTGATGCTTCTATTCTCCTTGTATC
Source organism: Cherax quadricarinatus (assembly GCF_038502225.1). Taxonomy (NCBI): domain Eukaryota; kingdom Metazoa; phylum Arthropoda; class Malacostraca; order Decapoda; family Parastacidae; genus Cherax; species Cherax quadricarinatus. Next base: position 16,397,680 of record NC_091314.1, read on the forward strand.
CCATCTACCTTTTACTCTCAGTGTAGCTACAACTAGAAAGTGATCTGATATATCTGTGGCCCCTCTATAAACATGTACATCCTGAAGTCTACTCAACAGTCTTTTATCTACCAATACATAATCCAACAAACTACTGTCATTTCGCCCTACATCATATCTTGTACACTTATTTATCCTCTTTTTCTTAAAATATGTATTACCTATAACTAAACCCCTTTCTATACAAAGTTCAATCAAAGGGCTCCCATTATCATTTACACCTGGCACTCCAAACTTACCTACCACACCCTCTCTAAAAGTTTCTCCTACTTTAGCATTCAGGTCCCCTACCACAATTACTCTCTCACTTGGTTCAAAGGCTCCTATAATTATTATTATTATTATTATTATTATTAATTTAGGGCACTGGAACACAGATCCACTATATAGCACTTTGTCTGGATTATTTGGGTTATCCTAGGTAATTTATACTATGTATGATAACTTTACTTACGTGTACCTGTGAGAGAGAGAGCCACATTCAGTCAGCCAATCACTCACCCGGCCTCCCGGCCTCCCTCCCTCCCTGCCTGCCTGCCTGCCTGCCTGCCTGCCTGCCTGCCAGCCAGCCAGCCAGCCATGTATTACACATGTTCCAGAGTTGTTTCTCTTTACTTAGGGTATAGGTTATACTACATTCTGGCAGGATGACACTACCAGTGGTATTCTCCCATTCCACTGTGTGAACAATACATAAAAATAACAGTAACATATGATACATGTTCCCGAGTTGTTTCTCTTTACTTAGGGTATAGGTTATACTACATTCTGGCAGGATGACACTACCAGTGGTATTCTCCCATTCCACTGTGTGAACAATACATAAAAATAACAGTAACATATGATACTGTACGCGATGTAAAATTTACAATGCAGTTCACTACCATGTATACATTATATACAGTAAATAAATAATTAAAATATAACAATAGAAGTAAATTACGATGAGCTCTCAGGAACGGATTAATGTCGTATACCGGGGGTCCACTGTATTTGAAAATATGTAAAAAAAAATGTAGATCTACTTTTGGAGCACTACAGATTTGAACGTCGATCTGTTTGGACAGTTTAAGGGTTAACCCTTTCAGGGTCCGTCCCGTAGATCTACGGCTGGTCGGCGAGTGTCCAAACCATAGATCTATGCCAAAATTCTAGCGCCGTCAAATTTAGCGCGAAAGCGCTCATAGGCCTACATATGAGAGAATGGGTCTGCGCGGTGGGTGTGCGCCATAAACAAAAAATCTAGGCGCCTGCATAGCATTGTGGGAACGCCGGCTCAGTCACCCTTGTTCACCATGTCTCGTCGCAAGTCAGCTCTGACTCCCCGGAAAATTGGGACTCTCCTCTTCCTGTCTGATAGTTCTGACACTGATGGAAGTGGAAATGAAGACGAATTCTACGGCTTTGATGAGTTAGTGACCGAAAATAATGACCAGGATATCGATAATAGTGCAGAAAACCCCGACGATCCTCGACCTTCTACCTCTGGTGTGGGCACTCGTGACTCACGGTCGGTTGTTCCTAAACGTAAGAGAAAACTAATATTTTCCCGTGGCCTGGCCTCTGACTTCAGTAATGACGATGATTCTGACGTGGATTGTGATTTTATTGTGCTCGACGATCATTCGAGTAGTGATAGTGAGGAAACATATTCACCAGTGAAGCGTCGGTATGTGCGCCGCCGCATGCGCTCGGGTAGTGTACCCTATGCTATGCCCAGGGGATGGAGTACATCCCGTAGTACATCCCGGAGTACATCCCGTGGCCCTACACCCGTTTTAGGTAGTGATAGTGAGGATGATGTGGCTACACTTGGCATGGATGGGCCACAGACATCAGTGGATGGTGTTAGTGGGGCTGGTGGTGGTAGTGGCACCGCCATGCGTGACTCGCTGTGCCACGCGGGAACCCACGCTGCTGACTCGTCAGTTCAAGGACAAAGCGGAGCGTCACCCACCAGCCCGCCACAACCACCCGTACAACCAGCCTATGATGTCCAGTATCCACCAGCAAACCGTATCTGGGATTGGCAGCAAAATCCCAATTTTGTTCCCAGCCCTCACCACTTTGATGACTCGCAAAGTGGAATTCTACCTACCTGTCCCCTTGGAACCACGGCCAATGAACTGGAATTCTTTGAATTATTCTTTGACCAGCCATTGATGGAAACTATTGTCAGGGAAAGTAATAAGTATTTTCAGTACACCATGGCAAATACGATCTTATCACCACAGTCAAGACTACACAGGTGGAAAGAGACGACTGTTGCAGAAATGTATTTGCTTTTTGCAACAATAATGCTTATGCCTCACGTCTATAAGCATAATATAAAAGCATACTGGTCCACAGATCGGCTAATTTGTACCCCATCCTTCAGTGAAATAATACCAGTGAACAGGTTTATCTTACTCTTACGTATGTTGCACTTCTCTGACAAAACCAGGCCTGACAGAAGTGACAGGTTATACAAGATTAGAAATGTTTTCATGTATCTCAAACAAAAGTTCAGGATATACTTTTATCCATTCAAGAATCTTGTAATTGACGAGTCTTTGATTTTGTTCAAAGGTAGACTGTCATTCAAGCAGTATATACCGAGCAAGAGGAACCGCTTTGGTATAAAATTGTTTGTACTCTGTGATTGTGACAGTGGCCTGGTGTTGGATATTGTTGTATACACGGGTAGTAAAACATTGAAAGATACCAAGATGTTATTGGGTATATCAGGTGACGTAGTGAGAAACATGATGGCACCTTATCTTGGTAAGGGCCATACATTATATACCGATAACTGGTACACAAGCCCATTACTCAGTGATTTCATGCGAGTGAACAAGACAGATGTGTGTGGCACAGTGCGTTCTAATCGTAAACATATGCCCAGGCTCAACGCAGGTGTTCGTGGTGATGACGTGCAGGTGTTTACTGCCAATGACATCATGGCATTACGGTGGCATGACAAACGAGATGTCACATTGTTGACAACCATTCACCGTAATGAAATGCAAGACAGTGGCAAAGTTGATCGAGTGACTAATGAACGTATTCGAAAACCAGTGACAGTGATTGATTATACACAAAACATGCGCTTGGTTGACAAGTGTGACATGCAGATTGGTTTTGTTGACTGTGTTCGTAAGAGTTACAAGTGGTACATGAAACTTTTCTTCCATCTCATGGACATTTCAATGCTCAATGCATATAATATGTACCAAATAAAGACTGGTAACAGACCACCGTATGGTGAATTTTGTTTGTCTGTTGTCAGACAACTCATAATGAAGTACCAGGTAACAACACCTGCAATACAACATGGTCCTCGAATTCATCACAATATACCCAAGCGTTTGAGAAGAGAAGGTGATCATTTCATAATACAGCTTCCTTCAACTCAAAAGAAATTTGCTCAGAAGAGATGCATTGTCTGTGCACAAACAAAACGACGGCAACAAAGACGCAAAGACACTCGGTTTATGTGTGAGGAATGTAAGGTGCCTCTGTGCATGGTGCCTTGTTTCAAGGAGTTCCACAAGCTCCAGCAGTTCTAAAACCATGTCCAGTGATTGTAAATATGTAAATATATGATAGAACATTAGTATTATACAATATTTGTGCATGTTTATTGTAATAAACAACAGTGGTAAACAATAATATGATAATAACTTTAGTGCGGTTATTGTGTTCAATACAGTGAGTTTATATATATAAATTATATACAGTATTGGTCTCTCAGGCCCCAAATGTTAGTAGGAATAGAAAAAAATTGGAAAAGAAAAGAAAAAACAACTAAAACAACAAAATAATATAATACGCGTATGTGGAATTCGTCGATGTTGCCGCCACCACATCATTTTCTACAAACTTCTTGGCACTGTATCTCGGTAAGTACTGATCAGATTCTAATTTTTTTTGTTTTATTACCTTCACAAAAATATGCTCTTTAATTCTGTAAGAAAAAATAATTTTTTTTTTTTTTTCAAAATTTCTTAGACACTGGTGCGTGACTTCAGATTTTGGCCTTGGACCCTGAAAGGGTTAAGGGTTAAATGTTATCAGTAACCTACTACTTAAAGTGGTGGAGCTAAAAGGAAATGTGTGATATCACTGTTAAGCAATAACGTGAATAAAAAAGGTCTGGCTTCTCAGGTATCTGATATCAGAAAAAGCAACGACAAACAGAATATGAGCTGAAGTTTAGAATAGATGCTAGTAGAGCTTCACAGCTTCTCTGACCCAGAATAAAAGTTGTTCTGATTTGCCACTATTGATCATGGCAGTTTACAGCTTATTTTTCCCACCACAAAAAGATAAATAAAATTACTGTAAATCATTTACAATACTATGAAATTACTGGTACTGTGAGTTAAAAAAAAATTCTATTGAGGAAAAAGAAACAGAGCTTATGAACATATACAGCAGAATAATATTTGGTTGTACATGCAACCTTGCCAAATACAAGAGCAAGTTTTCAAAATTCTTGAAAAAAAAAAAATCATGGTAATTCATTACACTATGTATGTCGTATGAGGTCAATAATGAAATATGACGTGCCAGCACAGAAGTCAACTCCTCACACACGAAAAAGTTTGAGAATATCTAGAGTGTCTACAGCCTGGATACTGGTTTGCTGCTGACAGTAATGAAAGAAAGAAAGGGGCAGAGCAGGTAGGTGTTTGTAACAACATTATCACAAAAGCTTACTCTGCACCTGTCTCTTTTTGCTAGTTGTTACAAGGTTAGTTCTTGGTAAAAACGGGTAAAACTAAGTGCAAACCAAAAACATTACATCTACAAATTTGGAAAACAAAACCAGCATGGACAATGTTACAACATACAAGAGATAGTGACATATTGGTTAAAAATATTATGGTAGAGTAACAATAAATTATTTTATTTAAAATATGTGATTTTTTCCATGTGGGAGTGTGGGTTTTACATTCTTAATCTCATTCTCTCTTCTTTTTATATAGGGGTTCTAACCCTTTCAGGGACCAGAGGCCAAATTTCATAGTGTGCACCAGAGTCCAAGAATTTTCAAAAAAAAATTTTGTTATTTTTTCTCATGAAATGGTAGACAATCTTTTTCTGAAGGTAATAAAACAAAAAGTACGAAATCTGATGGAAAATTGATGAAATTATGCTTCGCGAATTTTGATGTGTCAGCGATATTTACACAACGGCGATTTTGCTGACTTTGACACCCATGTTAGGCCAATTACGTTATTCCAGTTGACCAAATTCTTATCTATTTCACTAGTATTACTCCTATTCTATCGACTGAGCACAAAAAATCACCAAGTCAACCGTTTCAGCTACAAAACAAAGTGTTCGGAAATTGGTAATTTGGCCAATTTAACCCTTAAACGGTCCAAACAGATCGACGTTCAAATTCATATTGCTACAAAAGTAGATCTACTTTTTTTTACATATTTTCAAATATAACCAAAAAAAATATGTAGATAAAAGTTTTTTTACACGTTTTCAAATGTAAAACAAAAAAGAAAATCTACATTTTTTTACATACTTTCAGATGTTGAAAAAACGTATATATACGTTTGGACCATTTAAGGGTTAACACAAAGTTCAAAATATTCCAATTTCAAAATAGGGTCTAGAATAAACAATGCAGGCATTCCTGGCACTAAACTAACATTTCCTCTGTTCATTAGTTACATTTCCAGGCTTTACAAATGAATTCCATTTTTATTTTTTATTCACATAATGAATTTTTATTCAAACCGAAAATAGAAGATTTGCAGTTATGCAATATTATAATAATTGTATAAATAATATCACAACATTTGTGAACGTATATCAGACCCACCAGCTGGCATGTATTAGATGTGTGAGGTCATTTGTTTACTCTTGAACATCGGCAAAAATTTAGCATTCCATTATTTTGAGCTCAGTTTCAAACCATTTCCAGTATTAAAATCAATCAAAATCATCTCTATTTCTGTAATATATCTTTCATTCTATGAAATGAGACCAAGAAATCGCAGATACACCTAGAAAAATCATACAAAAAACACTGCAAACTCGCTGTTTTAATCAAAAATTACGGTCTCAGTTTTTATTCTCTCATTATGCACTGTGTGCTGCAGAATTTGTTTTATGTGGTGCACACATAAAGAGAGTCAGAGACTAGCATTTTCCATCATACAGTGCATAGGGAAGGATTTTTTTATACTACTAAACCCACCACACAGACATTCTTTCACGTTTAGGCAAAAATTTGCCACTCACAGCAATTCTGAGGGCTCTGTGAATTATGTGCAGATCTATGGCACTGACACTGATGCCACTGATGGAGACCTCCACGACCACCAGTTTAGTCGTTAAATGCCTAATTATCAGAATATAAATGGCTACTCACTAATGCAGACATGGGTGTGTAGGAGAAAAAAGTTAGCCATTTGAAGACACAAGAAACATTATTTATTTGCATTTTTCTCTTAAGTACTTTATTCAAATGAAGCTTCATTATTTATGGACCAATCATAAATATTACTGATAATAAACAAAAAGTCATTGTTTTATAGGCCATAGGTCACATTTTGTTTAATTCCTCCCTCCCTCAGTACTTTTTTATAAATTGAATTTTTTAACCTTTTCATACATTTATCTTAGCCCTTTCAGGGTTGGTGCCGTACTAGTATGGCTTACGTGCCAGGGTTGGTGCCATACTAGTACGCATAAATTCTAGCGGCCTCAAATTAAGCAGGGAACAGCTGGTAGGCCTAAATGCGAGAGAATGGGTCTGCATGGTCAGTGTGTGCACTAGGAACAAAATCGGGCACCAAGTGGTGCATTGTGGTAACGCCATTTTAGTACACCTTGTTCACCATGCCTCGTGGTAAGAAACACCTCACTCCTCGGTGAATTGGGGCACTTTTGTTCCCCAGTGACAGTTCTAATACATAAAGTTGGTAGAATTACCGACAATATGTAAAGTAAAAGGACACAAGTGCAACTAATGTGACATTTATTGTGGCAACATTTCGCTCTCCAGGAGCTTGATAAAGCTCCTGGAGAGCGAAACGTTGCCGCAATAAATGTCACATTAGTTGCACTTGTGTCCTTTTACTTTACAGTTCTAATACAGATGGAAGTGCCAGTGAAGATGACTTTCAAGGTTTTCGGGAGGTTGTGACCAAAACCAATGACCATAATACAGTGGACCCCCGCATACCGTTGACCTTACATAACGTTAAATCCGCATACCGATACGTTTTATCGCTAAGATTTTGCCTCGCATACCGCTAAAAAACCCGCTCAACACTGCTCGTCCGAGACGCGTCTGATGTGCGGCCTTAGCCACCCTCACATGTTCCGCCGGTGGCATTGTTTACCAGCCAGCCTCCACGGTAACATCCAAGCATACAATCGGAATATTTTGTATTATTACAGTGTTTTTGGTGATTTTATCTGCAAAGTAAGTGACCATGGGCCCCAAGAAAGCTTCTAGTGCCAACCCTACAGGAATAAGGGTGAGAATTACTATAGAGATGAAGAAAGAGATCATTGATAAGTATGAAAGTGGAGTGCGTGTCTCCGAGCTGGCCTGGTTTGGTAATAGAGTTGTGGATGAGTGGAACAAACTCCCGAGTACAGTTATAGAGGCCAGAACGTTGTGTAGCTTTAAAAATAGGTTGGATAAATACACGAGTGGATGTGGGTGGGTGTGAGTTGGACCTGATAGCTTGTGCTACCAGGTCGGTTGCCATGTTCCTCCCTTAAGTCAATGTGACCTGACCTGACTAGGTTGGGTGCATTGGCTTAAGCTGGTAGGAGACTTGGACCTGCCTCACATGGGCCAGTAGGCCTTCTGCAGTGTTCCTTCGTTCTTATGTTCTTAAGTGATCATAAGTGAAAAGGCTAGGAAGTTGCATCAGGATTTAATTAAAAAAATGCCTGCAACTAGTGATGTGAGTGAATTTAAGGCCAGCAAAGGTTAGTTTGAGAGATTTAAGAAGCGTAGTGGCATACATAGTGTGATAAGGCATGGTGAGGCTGCCAGTTCGGACCACAAAGCAGCTGAAAAATATGTGCAGGAATTCAACGAGTACATAGAAAGTGAAGGACTGAAACCTGAACAAGTGTTTAATTGTGATGAAACAGGCCTGTTTTGGAAGAAAATGCCAAGCAGGACCTACATTACTGAGGAGGAAAAGGCACTCCCAGGACATAAGCCTATGAAAGACAGGCTTACTCTGTTGATGTGTTCCAATGCTACTGGTGATTGCAAAGTGAAGCCTTTATTAGTGTATCACTCAGAAACTCCCAGAGCGTTCAGACAAAAGAATATCCTCAAGGCTAATTTGTGTGTGCTGTGGAGGGCAAACAGTAAGGAATGGGTCACTAGGGACTTTTTCTATGACTGGTTACACCATGCATTTGCCCCCAATGTGAAAGATTACCTAACTGAAAAGAAATTAGACCTTAAGTGCCTCCTGGTGTTAGACAATGCCCCTGGTCATCCTACAGACGTGGCAGAGCGACTTTATGGAGACATGAAGTTCATTAAGGTGAAGTTTTTGCCTCCTAATACAACTCCTCTCCTGCAGCCCATGGACCAGCAGGTTATTGCAAACTTCAAAAAACTGTACACAAAAGCTCTGTTTGAAAGGTGCTTTGTAGTGACCTCAGAAACTCAACTGACTCTAAGAGAGTTTTGGAGAGATCACTTTAATATCCTCAATTGTGTAACCTTATAGGTAAGGCTTGGGAGGGAGTGACTAAGAGGACCTTGAACTCTGCTTGAAAGAAACTGTGGCCAGAACTCAAGAAATCGTAATGACACGATTGCAAACAAACCATACCCCCGGCCAGGATTGAACCCGCGGTCATAGAGTCTCAAAACTCCAGCCCGTCGCATTAGTGAAGGGACTTGAGCTAGAGTTCGTCACGGCCACGCTAGCTGGAGATTCATCTGTAAAAACTTGCATTTGTGGTCACAGTGGTGCCTGTGCTAACCTTCCTATGGTGTAGAATTATACCTAGTTGGATGAATCTTATTGTGGCTAGCTGGTCTAGTGGCTAACGCAACGGGCTGGAATTTTGAGACTATGACCGCGGGTTCAATCCCGGCCGGGGGTATGGTTTGTTTGCAATCGTGTCATTATGATTTCTTGAGTCATGTTGACGGCAGTGAAGGGACTTGAGCTAGAGTTCATCACGGCCATGCTAGCTGGAGATTCGTCTGTAAAAACTTGCATTTGTGGTCACAGTGGTGCCTGTGCTAACCTTCCTATGGTGTAGAAATATACCTAGTTGGATGAATCTTATTGTGGCTAGCTGGTCTAGTGGCTAACGCGACGGGCTGGAGTTTTGAGACTATGACCGCGGGTTCAATCCCGGCCGGGGGTATGGTTTGTGGCCAGAATGTGTAGACCAAAGGGATTTTGAAGGATTTGACGCTAACCCTGAGAGGAGTATGCCAGTTGAGGAATCAATTGTGGCATTGGGGAAGTCCTTGGGGTTGGAGGTTAGTGGGGATGATGTGGAAGAGTTGGTGGAGGAGGACAATGAAGAACTAACCACTGATGAGCTGATAGATCAACTTCAACAGCAAGAGGCCAGACCTGAGGAAACTGGTTCGGAGGAGGGGAGAGAGAAATTGAAGAAGTTGTCTACTACAAAGATTAAGGAAATCGGTGCAATGTGGCTGAAAGTGCAAACCTTTATGGATGAAAATCACCCTCACACAGCTATTGCAAGCCGTGCTGGTGACTATTACACTGACAATGTTGTGAAACACTTTAGGGAAGTCATAAAGGAACGAGAGGTACAGGACACTATGGACAGATATGTTGTGCGACAGAAGTCCAGTGACTCTGAAGCTGGTCCTAGTGGCATTAAAAGAAGAAGGGAAGTAACCCCAGAAAAGGACTTGACACCTCAAGTCTTAATGGAAGGGGATTCCCCTTCTAAACATTAAGACTCTCTCCTCCTCCCATCCCATCAATCATCACCAGATCTTCAATAAAGGTGTCATGTAATTGTGCATGTCTTTTTCAGTTTGTGTGTATTAAAATTAATATTTCATGTGGTAAAAATATTTTTTTTTCATACTTTGGGGTGTCTTGCATGGATTAATTTATTTCCATTGTTTCTTATGGGGAAAATTCATCCGCATAACGATAATTTCGCATAACAATGAGCTCTCATGCACGGATTAATATCGTTATGCGGGGGTCCACTGTACTGGTAATAGTGAGGAAAATCCTGATGACCCTCAACCTTCCACCTCTGGTGCTGGGCAGTCTTGTTCACATTCAGTTGTACCAGAACGAAGAAGGAAACTCATATTTTCCCATATTCAGGGCTTAGATGTGAGCAATGGTGGTGGTAGTGATAGTGAATATAAACTCCAAGCTCTTGAAAACAGTTCCAGTAGCAAGAGTGAAGTGGAATATCCTCCAGTGAAGCATCAGTATATACGACGGTATATGAGCTCTGGAAGTGTGCCATATGCTATTCCAAGGGTAAAGAATGCATCTCAGAGTACATCCCATGGCCGTGCAACAGGCACAGACAGTGAAAATGAAGATGATAGCGTTGCAATTGGGTTGAGAAATGTGGATGTGGCAGTAGACGGTAGTGGTTATAGAGGGGCCAGCCGTGAGGCACCAGCAGTGGGCCACACCACTGAGTCAGCTCAGCTACAACAAAGACCAACCTCACCCACCCACCCACCACACAAACCTCCACAACCACAACAGCCACCTGTCAGTATCCCGTACCCACCAGCAGACCACACCTGGGATTGGCAGGAAGCTGCCAATTTTGTTCCCAATCCCCATCACTTTGATGAAACTCAAGGGGCGGTATGAGGTGCATGGTACGCGAGCGAAAAAAAAATTCAAATAATTATGGAAATTTAGTTAATCATATAGAAAAATAGCTTAACTCTTTAGCAACACTCTGGTACAAGAATCAATGTTCTACGGCATTTCTACAAGGAATTATAGTCATTTATATCAGGTATGGTGACAGCAATGTGCGTAGCATGTCTGCTTTCAGCCTGTATATTTTTTGGAATTTTTCCCTTGTTTTTTCTCGCTATTTCTTGCATTATTCTTTCTAATATAATAACTGACAATTTGGCATCATATAAGAGTAGGCGGAGCTTATCCGTAGAGTGCCAGGCAACCAGGAACCATCTGGAAACACCGGTGGTATTCCCACTCTTGAGAGAGGCAGGATAAATCACTTCATTATTACGCTTATATCAACTCTACGGCTTGTTTATCTATCAGAACTGATCTAATATGACATAATAATACACTATAAATAACATACAAACATGTTATATACTCTAGACTGAATAAAATAGGCCATAATATGGCGAGAGTCCACAAGCAATATTCGATATAAAATCATTTCCCCTCCTCCCCATTTCATATTCTTTGGCCCTGAGTAAGAGAAAACAGTGTTTTGAAAAGGGTAACTGCAGTAGAACACCAGTTTAACAAGGAAAACACCGAAAGAAACGCGATTTTCGCGGAAAAGAAAATTTCGAGAAGGGGGACTGATATCTCGAAAGTAACTTATTGACTTATTTCACTTAACTAACGCCTTTACTACTTAATTAAGTGGAATAATATTCACAGAAATTGTAAAATAACGATTGTTCTTATTTTTAGTGATGCACTTTTGGAAATATTCCAAATATTTTGGGATTTATGTGGGAGTAAAGGGCAGATATTTTACAAAAGTCTAAGAAAAAGCAAACTTTATTTTTTTGTGGAATAAAGACAAGATATTTAGAGAAAAGTGCAACACCAAAAATTCGTATTAGCACTGTTCTCTCAAAACCAAGTCCCCAAACAACCTTACATCGTGCCATATAGGACTACCCTCCAGCCAAATGCCATTTTCAGTAAATCGCTCTTCTTTCAGTTGTTATTTGGGATATCTTGTTGACAAATATTTACAGTAAATAGAGTCAATACAGTGCACCAACGATTAAAGAAATCTTACGAAAAAAAAAATTAGTTGTGCTACCACCCCTCAAAGTAGAATACAGCCATCTTGTACACTTGGGAACAATGCCACTGAACTGGAATGTTTTAAGTTATTCTTTGATGAACCCCTAATGAAAATTATTGTCAGGGAAAGCAACACATACTTCGATTACACCATGGCAAACACAATACATTTTACCAAAATCATGCCTACACCAGTGGAAAGAGACAACTGTGGCTGAGATGTATCTTTTGTTTGCCACAATAATGCTTATGCCACGTGTGTATAAACACAGTGTCTAATCATACTGGTCAACAGACCACCTGATTGCAACCCCAGGTTTCAGTAATATTATACCAGTGAATCGATTTGTGCTATTATGTATGCTTCATTTCTCAGACAAAACCAGGCCTGACAGAAGCGACAGGTTATATAAGATTAGGAATGTGTTTGTGTATATGAAACAAATTCAGTATGTATTTTTATCCCTTCAGGAACGTTGTTACTGACTAGTCTTTGATTCTGTTCAAAGGAAGACTGTCATTAAATTAGTATATACCAAGAGGAAATGGTTTGGTATAAAGCTGTTTGTACTTTGTGATTGCTAGTGGTCTTGTATTGGATATAATTGTGTACACTGGAAGTAATACATTGCGAGATACCAGGAAGTTATTTGGTATCTCTGGTGATGTGGTTAGAACAATGATGGAACCATATCTTGGTAAGGAGCATATAATATATACTGATAACTGGTACACAAGTCCCTTACTCAGTAATTTCTTGTGAGTAAACATGACGTGTGTGTGTGTGTGGCACAGTGCGTGGAAATCGTAAACATATGCCCATGTTTGACGCTGGCACTCGTAGAGGTGAGGTGCAGGCGTTTGCTGCCAATGACATCATGGCATTTCGGTGGCATGACAAACGAGATGTCACACTGTTGTCATCAGTTCACCCTAACGAAATGGCAGACACCGGCACACAGCATAGAGAGAGCAATGAACCCATTCTAAAACCTGCAGCTGTGATGGACTACACCCTCAATATGCATTCAGTGGACAAATGTGACGTGCAGATTGGGTTTGCTGATTGTGTTCGCAAGAGTTGTAAGTGGTACATAAAACTCTTTTTCCATATTCTGGACATTTCCATGCTCAATGCTTATAATATGTATAAGATGAGAGCCAGAAACAAACCACCATATGGCAAACTTTGTTTGTCTCTCATCAGACAAATAATAATCAAGTACCAAGGAACAACACCTGCAATAGAAAACCGCCCATGAAATTATCAACAACTACCTTCCCGTCTGAGGCCTGGTGATCACTTCCTAATAAAACTGCCTGCTATTGCTTTCAAGAAAAAGGCTCAGAAGAGGTGTTATGTTAGGTGTTATGTCTAGGAATTTAAACTGATAGATTATAGAGGTATGGGTGTTTGTGGGAAACAATCAGGCTGCAGTATTATTGTTGGAAACAACAGATATTACCGGGATACGTCAGGGATATGTTTAAAAGACAATATTCAAAAATAAAGTTCCTAATAAAGGCAAAGCAAATGATCAACAACCAAAGAGAGATAGTAGAGGGCAATGAGTGACTAGCTCCCTTAAAGTTTACTATACAAATAGTAGGAGTCTAAGAAATAAGATTGTCAGCATAGTTGCTGATCCCTGTGTTATATAGCATAGCATATTAGTATCATCTATGTGCTTTAGATAGGAGATCCCTTGTAGGCCTGTGGCTTTGTGTGACATCACGGGATGCACATGTGTAGGCTCATACCTCTGCCCCGGTCTCACTCGGCGGCAGACCATTCAGCAGACAGGCAAGGCAGCGGCTCCATCCCTCATCATCTCAGTCTGACAATATAAGTTACCATCCAACAAGTGTGTCTACCTTCAACCTACGATATCTCCATTTAAGAACCCTTACGATAAATGGTGGCATCAGAGGGCCTGTAATTCTGACGATTACAGCGATTTCTGGAGATAAATTTCGACCAGCAAGACGGCCATTTCGTGTCACCAGTAGGCCTACCGTGGTTGACGCCAGCCAGCTACCTCAAGCCAGTTCTCCCGTCCAAGCTCCTACCAGCTTCTACATTATTCACTGGTCAGTCTCTTTGTATTAGTGTATCTGCTTATTTGCATCACTCCCGAGGGGTTGACCTGAGTTTGCAAAATAAGCCAGTTTCCAGTCTGTGGTGGGGGAGTCAGAACAACGGAGTCATAGTCCAGCCTAGCCTACCCCATCCAATTCCTTTGCCTGCCAAGCCAGCTTACCACCCCTGCTGTGCTCATCGTGTGAAGTTATCAAGCCATTCTGTGTGAAGGGTTATGATAAGCCAGCTAGTAACTAACCCAGGTGTCTTACCCCAGTACTCGAGCAAGCCACGTGAGTAGTCTTCATCGCTTGTGATTCAAGCTCCAAGCATTCTGAGTGCTCTTTTTCATCCTTGTGGTGTTGTAGTATTTCGTGGGTTTATTTTAAGCCAGCCGGCTTAGAATTATCTTCGCGGCAGTGTGGTCGTTCTCAGTGAGGCTTACGATGTTCAACCCATAGACCCAACCACTCACGATCACGTGTGTCTCACCATTGCCGGTCTCAGACGCCTCGCTCAGCCATTACCCACTCACCTAACTTCTTCAGTGTTCTGGTGCACTGCTAAGGGTTGTAGCACCATATTTTAAGGACCACATAGGGGGTCAAGAGCTAGTGTGTGTTCGCGCCACCTTTATAAAGCCTCCTGTGTGTGTCATTCTTCGATGTAAGCGCAATTCTACGATCACCTGTGCAGAGGACAGCAGCAAGACGACATAAACATTCCCCTATTCTCCACTATCATCAGCCTCATTTTTCACCAAGTTGTTACGGCGATAATTTTTTTTTTTTAGAGACATTTGCGAGTGTTGAGACATTTCTTTTGTGTTTCCAGTGATTTTTTTTCTTAGTGACATTCAGTGACTCTCGATCAGACTCAGTGTTTATCATGTACTGATTGCATTAATTTCTTTTAATCTCCTTAATTCAGTGTTAATTTTTCGTGCATTATTTTATGTCTGTTGTGTTGTGTGTCTTTTTATACACTTGAAGTAAGTACTTAGTGTTTTTCCTTTGTTGTGTGTGCAACATATGAGCAGTATAGAATTTGTGTTTACACTTCAGAATCACCTAGTGTTCTGAGTATTCCAGTGAAGTATTTCAGTAATTTTTCACCTCATATTCTGCATCACAACTCTGTTGTCTGTTATTTTTTTTCTTCCCAGCATTTGTGTATTTTTATTTTGTTCCCTGTGTGTTGAACATTCTTGTGTTCATATTCTTTCCATTTAGCCAGTGTCTAATTTGTCTTATTTCCACAGATAATAGTGTCATTATTTTGTGCAAGCAAGAAATCATTTTTTTTACAAAATTTTTCACACATCAAGTTTCTTTGCAAGAAATCCCAGTATTGTGTTATATTGATGTGTTGTGTTCTGCATCACTGTAAGTGTTAAAACTTTTTTGTTATGTGTTTTTAGCACCTATTATTTTTCATGTTTTATTGAACAAATTCACTCTTAGTGTAATTTTTAAGTTCTTCCTTTAAAGTAAATTGTTCTTTTGCTTGTTAAGTGTTGTTTAAGTGCAGTTAAGAGTTAAAGTGTTCATTCCTTGATATATTTCTTTTCTTGTGTGTGTAATAATTTTTTTTATTATTGCACATTGACTCATTTTGCAATAATTCTTGTGCAAATATTGTGTTGCTATTAAAGTTTCCTTGCAGAAAATTTTATGAAGTACTTGTTGATTAGCAATTGTTAATTTGATATATTGCTACAGTTTATTACAGCACAGTTTCTTATGCTCTGTTCTGTGCATAGTATTTTACTCTGTGTCATTTTATTTTATTTCAGTGAATTGTGTGTCTGTTTTAATTTTTGCACAAGTTTATTGAGTCCATTTTATCATTTTATTGTGTATTTCCTTGTTGCATTGAAAGTAAAGACAACTCACTGTGCCATTCATTCAATTTAAAGTAAAAGTTGAGCAAATTAGATTTGAGTAAAGTACAAGTTCTCTTCATTTTCAGTGTTGTTCATTTCAGTTGCATATTTTTCTTGTGTGAGTTCTTTGCTTACTGTGTAACTTGTCAATTTTTAATTACTTATGCAGAATAGTTAAGCATTTTCTTCCATTTAAGCTTACTGTGTCATTCTCTCTATTTTTTTTTTTTTTTGACTTATGCCCTTCAGTATTTTCACTGAGAAGATGTCCCAGTCACTTTTGAACGTTCACTTAGTGTATCATTCCAGTCAAAGTCAATATGAATCAGTCCACAGTACTAACATTCCCTTACTGACTGAAAGACAATATCTAGCCCTTGAGCAATGTGTTTGTTCTCACAGCTTGTATCTGAGATTTGTTAAAGTGCTGCGAAATGTGAAGTTCAGATTAAGTTCCTATAGATCCGTGAATTACTTATTAACGTAGCCGAGCGGTCAGGCACTAGTAATACTGTCACTCCTGTCTGGACTCCAGCCACAACATCGTGCACGCAGGATAGTGCTGAGACTACTATCCTTGCGATGGCGACTTGTTCAAGTACTCGTTCCTTCCCAGGGGACGCTTTGAGAAGAACTTTACTTGCAATGAGTTATGCCATCTCTTGCTGATGCCACAAGCCGTTGCAGAAAGACGTTTCTGTGGCTAGTGTGCTCACTTGAGTGTTGTTGTTGTCCCTTGTGTTTCAGATTGTGATCCCATCCTAGTTGACAGTAATCAGTGCATTGTAAGAAGTTATTTCTCGAGTAACTTTCACATGTTAACGTTTGTAAGTGTAGTTTCTTTATAGCTGATACCTCGTGTCACTGTGTGCGACTCAGATTGAATATCAGCATTGTTCATCGTGCTCATTTCTTTTCTCCTGTGCTTGCAGTTTGAGATAGTAGATTCGTTCTCCCTTGCTCATATTGCGTGTTATAGCATTAATTTTTTCAACCGGGGGGAGTCATCCACTCCACCGAGTTTGTTCTTTCCTCCAGTAAGGAAGAACTGTTACCTTTATTCCAGAACAAACAGCCTACTGGAAGGTTAGCCAGATGGACCTTGACTATCCAAGAGTTCAATCTAACTTTTGAACATTTACTTGGCAAGTCAAATGTAGTCGCAGAAGCTTTATCGCGACACGTTAGTGTAGTTACTGCAGATCCTCCATTACTGCCGAGGATGTCAAAACTGCCCAAAGAACAGATCCCATGTGGTCTGGTGTGATTCGATTCCTGCTCCAGGAAGATCTTATTCTTACTGTGAAGCCACCAGCACCCATTAGTGACTTTGTAATGAGCCAAGAATTACTGTATCGAACAGCCGAGTTGGGTACTCCAAGCAGAAGAGTTTACCAGTTAGTAATTCCACAGTCACTAGTGAACGTAGCTCTACAGCTAGTTCATGATGCACCAGGTGTTGCACACCCTGGTATGGATCGTTCTGTGAAACAAGCCAGAATGAAATACTTTTGGCCACATACGGCAACTGACATTTCCGAGTATGTTAAGAAATGTAGTGTCTGTATGCAGCATAAAGGAAATGTCAATGGTCCTAATCCAATCCAGGTGTACCCAACCACTAGCGAACCGTGGGAAAGAGTTGCCCTTGATTTGTTAACTAATTTTAAATGTTCCCTCCAAGGCAACAAACATCTGTGTGTTATGGTAGACCATTTCACCAGATATTGTGAGTTAGTTCCTATTGCAGATAAGACTGCAGAGACGGTAGCTAAAGCGTTTAAAGAACGCATTATCTGCAGGCATACCACCCCAAAGTCCTTAGTAACAGATAATGGAGGTGAATTCTGTAATGAGATTCTTGAAAATTTGTGTACTTTATACAAGATCTCTAAATCCACCATTGTTCCTCATCATCCTGCCAGCAATGGGTTAGCCGAAAGAACCAATAAAAAAGTACTTGATGTCCTGAGAGCCACTATCAACCCCAATAGTGAAACTTGGGATGAAGTCATACCAGATGTTCAATGTGCCATAAATTCTGCTTACAATGCTTCCATAGGTGATACTCCACATTATGCATTGTATGGTGTAGACAAGCGTTTACCCTATGAGTTGTTATATTCCACTCCGAAACTTAATTACAACCCTGATGATTTCGTAGCAACTCGTACCAGCATGGCTCAAAGTGTTTTTAGAAGAACCCGTGAAACACTTCATAAATCAACAGCAGAATTTACTAGAGTAACTAATAGCCGTGCTAAGCCGTCAAAAGTCGAAGTAGGTTCAAGAGTAATGCTGACAAATTTCAACAAAACATCCGAAATACCTAAGCTCGATCAAAAGTTTGTCGGACCTTATCGAGTTGTAGAACATATCTCTGGTAATAAGTATAAGGTTAGAGAAATTAGTACTGGCAAATACAAAGAATCGCATTTAGATCATATGAAATTAGTATGCTATGTTGACGATATTGCTACCCAGACTAATATGACAGATGCTGAAAATCCTCTTGACTCTGTACCCTCTACCTCAGATATTCGGTCAGATAACCAACCTGAATGTCGTTACTCCTTGCGTACTCGACAAGTAATGAGAAACCCACAAGTATCTTTTGTAGATACTCCTTCAGATCTCTCTCAGTCAAGGCATGTGTTAGCCAATGCAGAGGAATTCGCTCCTCCCAGAGATGATAACCATTCTGCATACATAAACCTTACCCTCGCAGAATTGGGTTTAAGTGCAAACAGCCTGTATAATTAGATGTCCGAGATGAATGAAATTATCAACTGTGTGTTTTGTTATTAGCTGATCAGTTTGTCAGAAATTCTCGTGTTCACGTTCCCTCCGTATTCTGAGAATTTGACAGTAATGATCTGACTGCGCAACAGATGCCTTTGCTGTTAATTTCACCTTGTATATATATATATATATATTTATTTCCTCAGAATCCGTAGAGTGCATGAATACAGATCGATCGATCAATTCCATCCATATTGTACAATAATACGTTCTTATAGTTTGTAATGCATTACGTTAAAACTCATTACGTTAACACTCATTACGTCAAAATCATGTTGTACCATCCATTAGTTCAAAGTTATATATGAATTTGTTATTGTATAGAATCAGCCCAGATCCGCCTGCCTGTTCAGCCTATAGTATAGTAGTGTATGTCGGGACGACATACGTAACATGACCGAGTTATCAGCATAGTTGCTGATCCCTGTGCTATATAGCATAGCATATTAGTATCATCCATGTGCTTTAGATAGGAGATCCCTTGTAGGCCTGTGGCTTTGTGTGACGTCACGGGATGCACATGTGTAGGCTCATACCTCTGCCCCGGTCTCACCCGGCGGCAGACCATTCAGCAGACAGGCAAGGCAGCGGGCTCCATCCCTCATCATCTCAGTCTGACAATATAAGTTACCATCCAACAAGTGTGTCTACCTTCAACCTACAATATCTCCATTTAAGAACCCTTACGATAAGATAGACGAGCTAAGATTACCCGCATGTGCAGGTAATATAGATATTATTGCTATAACTGAGACCTGGTTCAACTTGAAGGATAGAGAAATGACTTCTGAATGCAGCATAAAGAGTTATAAACTATTCCACACTGATAGGGTCAACATGAAGGGTGGTGGAGTGGCAATGTATGTCAGAGATAACTTAAATTGTTGTGTTAGACATGATATAAGAATAGAAACATCGGACACAGAATCTGTTTGGCTACAGTTTCTCGTGGGGTACAAAAAATTAATTTTGGGTGTGATATATAGGCCCCCAAACCTTGATATGGGAGTGCAGTAAGCTGCTATGGGACGAAATCCATAAGGTGTCTAAATATGAAAATGTGTTTAATGGGGGATTTTAACTTCAGACAAATTGATTGAAACAATTTGACAGGAAATCTTAAGTCTAGTGACATTCTTGATACAGCTCAGGATTGCTTTTTAAAACAGTTTGTGACAGAACCAACTAGAGGAAACAATCTGCTTGACTTGGTTCTTGCCAACAAAGATTCACTAATTAATAATCTTGAGGTTGATGATGAGCTTGGGGAAAGTGATCACGAATCACTTAGTTTCAATATATTATATTATGGAATTACCCAGTAAACTGCAAGCAAGTCTCTGTCCCAGACTTTCGATTGGCTGATTTCATGGGACTGAAAAATTACCTGGGTGGGCTAAATTGGGATGATCTGACTATGGGTCAGGTAGCTGGTGTTGGCTGCCAATATGACATTTTTCAGAGCATAGTTCTAGCTGTTCAGTCAACTTTTGTTCCAAGTAGGAAAATTAGATCTAACAAAAATGATCCCAAATGGATGAACAATAGACTAAAACATCTCACTGGTCAAAAGAGAGGCATTTTTAGGCATATCAAAAGAGGGGATGGGCAGTTAAGAAATCAGTATATTCAATTAACCCGTAAATGGTCCAAACAGATCTACGTTCACATGTGTGCTACAAAAGTAGATCTGCATTTTTTTACATATTTTCAAATACAGTGGACCCCGCATAGCGACTTTAATCCGTGCAAGAGGGCTGATTGTTATGCGAAATGTTCGGTATGCGAATGAATTTTCCCCATAAGAAATAATGGAAATCAAATTAATCCGTGCAAGACACCCAAAAGTATGAAAAAAAAATTTTTACCACATGAAATATACATTTTCCTACACACAAAGAGAAGGATACATGCACAATAGTAGAGTAGTACATGCACAATATATATTGTGCATGTACTACACTACTAAATGAAGAATAAATGACAGTTATCTTTATTGAAGATGCAGCAATGACTGATGAGACACTGTGTCCTGGGAGTGCCTTTTCCTCCTGAGTACTGTAGGTCCTGTTTGGCACTTTCTTCCAGAACATGCCTTATCACACTGTGTATGCCACTACGATTCTTAAATCTCTCAAACCAACCTTTGCTGGCTTTAAATTCACCAATATGAGCACTAGTTCCAGGCATTTTTCCCTGTTCACCTGGGTGTTAGTCGACTGGTGTGGGTTGCATCCTGGGAGACAAGATTAAGGACCCCAATGGAAATAAGTTAGACAGTCTTTGATGACACTGACTTTTTTGGGTTATCCTGGGTGGCAAATCCGCTGGGGTTAATTGTTTCTTGGTATTCTCAATAAGCCACACCAACAACGGTGCTACAGCAGCAGCAGCAGCTGACGGTGGTACAGCAGCAACAGACGATGCTACAGCAGCAACAGACGATGCTACAGCAGCAGCAGACGATGCTACAGCAGCAACAGACGATGCTACAGCAGCAGCAGACGATGCTACAGCAGCAACAGACGATGCTACAGCAGCAGCAGACGATGCTACAGCAGCAGCAGACGATGCTACAGCAGCAGCAGACGATGTTACAGCAGCAGCAGACGGTACTACAGCAGCAGCAGCAGCTGACGGTGGTACAACAGCAGCAGCAGCTGACAGTGCAGCAGCAGCTGACAGTGCAGCAGCAGCTGACGGTGGTACAACAGCAGCAGCAGCTGACAGTGCAGCAGCAGCTGACAGTGGTACAGCAGCAGCTGTACCACCAATAGTAGCGATGGTTGATTGGGGTTTATTATACAACCTGGCCAGCTCGGAGACATGCACTCCACTTTCATACTTATCAATGATCTTTTTCTTCATCTCTATAGTAATTCTCACCCTTATTGCTGTAGGGTTGGCACTAGAAGCTTTCTTGGGGCCCATGGTCACTTATTTTCCAGAAAAAATCACCAAAAACACTGTAATAATACGAAATGTTCCGATTGTATGCTTGGATGTTACCGCAGAGGCTGGCTGGTAAACAATGCCACCGGCGGAACATGTGAGCATGGCTCAGGCCGCACATTGGACGTGTCTCGAACGAAGGGCGGTGAGCGGGTTTATGGGCGGTATGCGAGGCAAAATTTTTGCGAAAAAAGCGAGTGGTATGCGGATTGTACGGTATGCGATGCGTGCGGTATGTGGGGGTCCACTGTATAACAAAAAAAAAAGTAGATCAAAGCTTTTTTTACACATTTTCAAATGTAAAAAAACAAAAAGATCTACTTTTTTTACATATTTTCAAATGTTGAAAAAATGTATATATACGTTTGGACTGTTTACGGGTTAAAGAGAGAAATAAAAAAAGGAATGAGAAAAGCCAAAAGGGATTTTGAGGCTAAGGTTGCAAGGGATTCGAAGACTAACCCAATAGGGTTCTTTCAGGTATACAGAAGTAAGATTAGAGACAAGATAGGCCCACTTAAACTGTTAAGAGTAGCTCAGGTCAGATCACTGACAGTGATAGGGATATGTGTGAAATTTTCAATTCTTACTTCCTCTCAGTTTTTACTCAGGAAGATATTAGCAAAATTCCATAAATAATAAATTACGTAGAACAGGACAATAATAAACTATGCACGATTGCAGTAACTAGTGACATGGCCCTCAGACAAATAGAGAAATTAAAACCTAACAAATCCCCAGGCCCTGATGAATTGTTTGCAAGGGTTTTAAAGGAATGTAAAGAGGAACTTTGCAAACCTTTGGCTAATCTTTTCAACATATCACTACAAACTGGCATAGTGCATGATAAGTGGAAAATGGCAAATGTAATACCTATTTACAAGGCAGGTGACAGGTCCTTCGCCTCGAGCTGTAGACCAATAAGCCTTACCTCCATAGTGGGAAAATTTATGGAATCAATAATTGCCGAGGCAATTCGTAGCCATCTTGATAGGCATAAATTGATAAACGAATCTCAACACGGTTTTACTAAGGGGCGTTCCTGTCTTACGAATTTAATAACGAATTTAATGCTGAATTACAGAAATATCTGCCTGGATGATGACTAACAAACTTACCCTGAACACTGAACCCATTTCATTCAGTTTGCAAACAAAGCTGCAAATGATCCAATTAACATAATGCTAAATGGATCATCAGTCACAAGACTCACAGAGGGAAAATTCCTAGGTATCCACCTTGACAGTAGCCTTAAGTTCCAGACACACATACAACAAATCACCAAGAAAATCTCCAAGACTGTAGGCATACTATCAAAGATAAGGTACTACATTCCACAATCAGCTCTCCTGGCACTGTACCATTCACTCATATACCCTTATCTCACATACGGAATTTGTGCATGGGGAACAACAACATCGAATCACCTAAAACCCCTAATAACCCAGCAAAAGGCAGCAGTAAGAATGATAACAAATTCCCACTCCCGCCAGCATACTCCGCCAATTTTCAAAAGTCTGAATCTGCTCACCATTAAGAACATCCATACTTACTCATGTGCCTACTACATACACAGAACAATACACGCAAATATAAACCCTCCACTCAAACTTCTCCTCACCAACCTAAACAGGACACACGACCACAACACAAGACACAGACCTCTCTTTGATATACCTCGTGTCCATATCACACTGCGTAAAAACTCTATGCACATAAAGGGCCCCAAAATATGGAATTCATTACCAGAAGATATTAAAGTAACCCAGTCTGAAAATCAAGTTAAGACTCTTCGCAAAAGTCACTTAATCACCCTAGACTAAATGCTAAATACTCAGTACACATTTACTGACCTATGTACTCCCACATCATAACTGACACAATCACTTTGAACCTTTTATCCATTGTTGACAGGAATATAATTGAATCATTGTTTTCATAAAAAGCATTTTTGAATATAAATATATCTTTGTCTTATACAAATTTTGATTCATTTATAATTAATATTCTACTGTAAAACTAGGAAATAATTACTATCCTACTGTACAACTATGATATACTCCTTAATGTTAAGTAGTCTGTAAGCCAATAATGTTAAGTTGGCCCATAATGCCTAGGCATAATAGAGGCTCTCTTTGTATTGCAACCCACTATTGTAAATACAAAATCTCAATGTACTGTTTGCAAAGACATAAAATGAATAAATAAATAAATAAATAAATTGTGTATATGGACTTCAGTAAGCCGGCGCGTGGAGTAAAAAAAAAAAATCGAAAAAATACGAAAATTGAGTTATTGTTACCAAAAAAATTGCTGAACTTTCTGGCTACACTCTGGCATAATTATTATCCTTATACAATGCTTCTAAAAGGAATTACAGTCATTTATAACATGCATGGTGACAGTGCATTGCGTAACATTGCATAACAAGCACTGACGCAGCATTTTTTTTTCCCCATGTTATTTTTATCGTTTTCTTATATCTTTATGTCTAATATAATACAAATTCACCGTCTGAGATCATGCCAGAGCGGACGGAGCTAATATGGTCAAGGAACCAATCGGGAACCCCTGGGAATAGTGCCCAAAATGGCCAACACCACCAGCCAACAAAATATTCCATACCCACGCTAATATCAATTATGAAGCTTATTTACCTATCACAATTGATCTAATATGACAAAATGCAATATAATAATAGCATAGAAACATAAAAAGTACACCAGAAAAAATAATATATAGCATAATATGACGCCCCAGAGGAAAAAAAATTCTAGCGTTATATCCCCTGAAGGTGAAAAGACCCATTCTCATCAGTGATGATAGAAAACATAGATTTACAATGGTTAACTGTAATAAACACTCGTATGTCACAGAAAAAGTGTAAAAGAAAGCCCGGGAAAAAAAAATTCCCGGGCACCTGGGGTGCCGCGCGCTATGGTCTATATCTCGGAAGTAAGCTATTTAGCTATTTAGGGTCAAACCATCCTTAATTATGAATGAATTGACTTGATTTTCACAACAAACATAGAAGAATGATTGCTTTACAATGTAAAATGTTCCTTTCTGAACTATCCCAAATATTTTTAGATTTATGTGGGCAACAAGACCGACATCTTCCAAAATGTCAAAAAAATTACTAAACTATTTTTTTTTTAGCATGAAGATAAGGTTTATTTTAGAATTGGTACACTTTTCGTGATGGAATTAGAAGTGTTCTATCAGCAGCAAGTGTCAAAACCACTTTTCCAAGTACCAATGAGTACAAGCCTGCTGCCAAATGCAATTTTTCGTAAATTTTTGCATATTTCATTTCCTTTTTGGCCGATATGTTTGAAACTTCAGCACAGGATACTCGATATAAGCTTCTAATAGTACACCACAAATGAACATAATTGGTTGAAAAATAAAGGGGTCGAGATGTTACCATTTATACACCCGGAATAGG
>NC_091314.1:16427878-16517878 GCF_038502225.1 Cherax quadricarinatus
AGTTGCTGTTTTCTGCCCACCTTGTGGTATAAAAGCATGCTTCCCTCTGTCCTTGAAGTGGATCAAAGTGTGGTACTTTGACAATGTTGGCCTTATCCATAACAGTACGGCCACCCACATCCCTCCTGTGTTGAAGGCTCTGCTGAAACGACAGACCTATCTAAGCAGTTGCATATGGGGGGGGGGGGTGCAGGCAAACCAAGAAAATGGAGCATACTCAAGGTGTGAGCATACTTGTGCCTCATACAAAATCTTGCAACCCTTATTGTCAAGCAGATACGAGATACGGTGAAGTGCTGTAAGCTTCCTGGCTGCCTTGTTTGCAAGATTTACAACGTGGTTCTTCATGGTCAGTTTGGAGTCAAATTTCACCCCATGGATATCAACTTCTTCCCCAAGTACCAACACCCTCTCATTCATACTTACTACTGCACCAGAATTACCATCATGGTGCCTAAACACCATCATTTGTGTTTTCTCAGGTGTAAATGTTACTTGCCATCGGTTTCCCCAAGCTGATATAGCTCTTAGCTAGTGATTGTTGTAGCGTAGAACAACTGGCATTTTTTCTCTTGGATAAGTGAATGTCAGAGTACAGTCATCTGTATATGCATGGGATTCTGGGAATGTTATGGAATGTCACTTAAGTAGACATTCCATAACTGTGGTCCCAGCACACTTCCTTGTGGAACACTTGCCCCAATAGGATATCTTGCTGATTCTGTTCCACTGAGAACTACCCTTAGAGATTTACCATGAAGGTAATCACTGAGGAGACATAGCGCAGAGCCTGCAATTCCCAGTGCCTGCAGTTTTGCCAAGAAGGCCTGGTGCCACACCCAGTCGAAAGTACCAGCAATGACCAGCACTACCACACAGCTGACTTTGGCTTCATTCAGTGACTGATGCCATTTAGTGGAGAGGTTTAACAACAGATCAGCAGCAGAGTAACCTTTCCTGAAGCCATATTGACGGTCACAAAGTAATGAGTGGTAGTTAAAAAATTGTCATTTGCCTTGAAATTTTTGTCTCAAGGATCTTGCCAGTGACTGACAGAAGTGACACTGGTCTGTAGTTGCTGATTTCTGCTCTGCTCTTCTTTTCGTGAACAGGGATTACATTTTCCTCTTTCCGTAGAGAAGGCCATTTACACTGTACTAAGCAGTGCTGAAAGATGCGAATTAGAGGTGCGGCTAGCTGATCTGCACAGCTTCTCAGTAGTCTTGGGCTCAACTTGTCTGGGCGCACAGCCTTTTCTTGGGCAAGCGATTTAAGAGGGAAATGCACCTCCTCCTGCCTTACTGTCACCACTGAGTTTTGACAAAGTTCTTGCAGCCAGCCAATGAAGATCCCTTGCTGGATCATGAACTTACATTTTGGTAGCAAAATGTTCAGCAAAGAGGTCTGCTTTCTCTTGACTACTAGTAGAGGTGGTCCCATCCTGTCGATCTAGAGATGGAATGAGTTCATCAGGCGGATAACCTCGTCTGTCCTTGACCAGGGACCACCAGGTTTTGGAGCCTACTCTACCTGATGCTAGCTTTCTTTTTGTGTCCACCTCCCATCTAGTGATGGCCCACTTCTGAATTTCACCCATATGCCTACAGGCATATACGCCTGATGTGGAAGTTAGAGGTGTGGGGCTGCGTTTCGTAGTGAGGTCTTTGATAGATGATGTGATTATGGTGGAAACATTGATGTTGCTCTTAGCAAGTGCCCGGTGATTATTTGTGGCAACATCACCACATGGGAGCACTATAAACTGCTTCAAGGGCTGTTCCATGGGTGGTTTGTTGAGGATAGCTTGTGCCTTGAGTCTGCAATCTTGGATGAAGAAAGGTGGAAACTGAAGACGTGTAAAGGCTTTTGTTATGTAAATACAGTGGACCCTCAACAAACGGCGGCATTAAGTAACGGCAAATTCTTCTAACGGTGCTCTTTGGCGTAAAAAAAATGGCTCTACCATCATCGAAAAACTCATCTAACGACGTTTGTCCCAAACTTGTCCATGGGGCCGGAGCGCGGCCTGAGCAGGCCCAAGCACTCCAAGACTCTATGTACAGCCAGTGTTTACAGCCGTTTAGATTCCAAGTGTACCTGCGATATATTTTGTATTATTCCAGTGTAGTGCTTGTAACCGCTAAATAAGCCACCATGGGCCCAAAGAAAGTTTCTAGTGCCAGCCCTGTGATAAAGAAGGAAAGAAACACAATATATTTCAAGAAAAAACTCGTAGCAAAGTACCAAAGTGGAGGAGGAAGAGAGAGGGGAGAATGTGCCTTCTGCAGTGATTCAGTGATTCTACAATATGTACGATACTAAAGCAGCAGGTATCGATAAAGGCTATAGTGCCAGCCAGCCAGCAATAAAGTGTAGAATTAACAGTGTAGCAAGCAAGTTAAACGAGTAAGCGATAGAAAAACGACACAAACGTAACTCTCCAATGTTGTTGGGTGTGTGCACATTCGCTGAACATACGCCGGCCTGCTATCTTCCACTACCCTAAGCCTCTGCCAGCATCTCTTCCATCAAACTAACATCTCCAAGGTAAGTGTAAATATAAAAGTGTAAGCATAAAAGTACCCCAATGGAATTACGGAAGTCACTCTGACTTTTTTGGGTTATCCTAGGTACTTTACACATATGCTGCTATGTATGATAATCTACGTAACTGTATTTGTGTATACCTGAATAAACTTACTTATTTATAAATTAAAATGTAAATATTTCTTATCTATAAATTAAAATGTAAATATTTCTTTTTTAAAATTACATTGGACCTTTAACCAGTGATGGCATCGATTAACGATAAATCTGACTAGCGATACATTTTAACGCAAAAATTTTGCCTCAACTAGCGCTTAAAAACCCGATCAGCACTATTCGGTCCGTACGACACGCGTCCACTTTGGCCTGAGCGCACTTCACTTGTCCCTTGGGTGCCAGTGTTTACAAGCCAGCCAGCCACTGCGGTCGCTTCCAAACATACAACAACTGGAACATTTCATATTATCACAGCCTTTGTAGTGATTGCACCTGCATAATAAGTCACCATGGGCCCCAAGAAAGCTTCTAGTGCCAACCCTACAGCAAAAAGGGTGAGAATTACTATGAAGATGAAGAAAGAGATCATTGCTCAGTATGAAAGTGGAGTGCGTGTCTCTGAGCTGGTCAGGTTGTATAATAAACCCCAATCAACCATCGCTACTATTGTGGGTAAGAAAACGGCAATCAAGGAAGCTGTTCTTGACAAAGGTGCAGCTGCTGCTGCACCACAGTCAGCTGTTGTTGTTGCTGCACCACCATCAGCTGTATTACTCGAAGATGTGGAGAGAGAGTGTTGTTGGTGTGGCTTAACGTGAAACAATTACCAAGAAACCATTAACCCCGGAGGGTTAGCCACCCAGGATAACCCAAGAAAGTCAGTGCATCATCGAGGACTGTCTAACTTATTTCCATTGGGGGTCCTTAATCTTGTCCCCCAGGATGCGACCCACAACAGTTGACTAACACCCAGGAGAACAGGAAAAAATGCCTGGAACTAGTGCTCATATTGGTGAGGTTAGTGGGGAGGATGTGGAAGAGTTGGTGGAGGAGGACAATGAAGAACAAACCACTGATGAGCTGCTAGATCATCTTCAACAGTAAGAGGCCACACCTGAGGAAACTGCTTCGGAGGAGGGGAGAGAGAAATTGAAGAAGTTGCCTACTTCAAAGATTAAGGAAATGTATGCAATGTGGAAATGTGTGCAATGTGGCTTAAAGTGCAAACCTTTTTTGATGAAAATCACCCTCACGCAGCTATTGCAAGCCATGCTGGTGACTATTACACTATGTTGTGAAACACTTTAGGATAAAGGAACGAGAGGTACAGGCCTCTATGGACAGATATGTTGTGCGACAGAAGTCCAGTGACTCTGAAGCTGGTCCTAGCGGCATTAAAAGAACAAGGGAAGTAACCCCAGAAAAAGACTTGCTACCTCAAGTGCTAATGGAAGGGGATTCCCCTTCTAAACACTAAGAAGATCAATGCTCTCCCCTCCTCCCATCCCATCAATCATCACCAGATCTTCAATAAAGGTAAGTGTCATGTAACTGTGCATGTCTTCTTCAGTTTGTGTGTATTAAAATTAATATTTCATGTGATAAAAAAAAAAAATTTCAATACTTTGGGGTGTCTTGCACGGATTAATTTGATTTCCATTATTTCTTATGGGGAAAATTAACTTGACTAACGATTATTTCAATTAACAATGAGCTCTCAGGAACGGATTAATATCGCTGGTTGAGGGTCCACTGTACATACATTGTTTAAGTGTGATGGTGGTTAGGTTAGGTAAAGTTCATCAGGAAACAGGACAAGTGTTTCCTGACGTGGGTCTTGGTCAGATGATGACCCGCCTTTGGAGCTTTTGGTCATCTGACTGAGGCCTTCCGCTGGCTTACCGGTCCACCCCTTTAAAAATTATGGTCATTTATAACCATTTACTATTTTGTGATGGTGGTGCTGGCAAAATCCTCCACCGCCACCAACACGGATTCTCTCAGTGGCGGCCCTTAAACCCAACAATAACACTTACACCATTTACTCCTCTCATACATTATGGCAAATTTTATTCATTCTAGAGTATATATCATGTTTCTATGTTATTAATATTGTTTATAATGTCATATTAGATGAACTGTGATAGATAAATAAGCTGTAGAGATCATATTAGCAGTATATTCAAGCATAATAAACTTATCTTCCGCTTGCCTCCTACGTGTATGTCATACACCAACAAGTCCAGTCAGTAAAGATAAGTCAATAATGGTAAGTGTGATGTTAAATGTTCATTTATCCATTTAATTAGTGCTTTATATTTATTTGTCATTGTTTTCTGTATGTATATTTATATTTAATCTTTAAAAAAAATTTTTTTGTTCATACTTTGGGGTGTCAGAACACTGAATTCTATTTCCATTATTTCTTATGGGGAAAATTAATTCGATCAACGGCAAATTCGACCAATGGCAAGCTCTCTGGAACGGATTAATGCCGTTGGTTGAGGGTCCACTGTACATTCTTCTTCACGAAAACAAGGAGCGAAACATTTTCTAATAAATATGTCATAATGTTTGCTTACGTGTCTTTCTAAACCAACTTGTCAGTATTTATTACCAAGGTTTACACCATATTATACAGTGGAACCTCTACTTGTGCGTTTAATCCGTTCCATGACCTTGCTCGCAACTGAATTTGTTCGTTTGCAGAGTCAATTTTCCTCATTTAAATTAACTGAAATGCAATTAATCCGTTCCAGTGGAATTCCGTACTTCAATAATTTCGCTAATATCAACTCTACGGCTTATCTATCACAGTTCATCTAATATGACATAACACACGAAAATACCACTAAGGGGTGGCTAATTGCTGAGAAGTGAGCTCCATTATTTATATTTAGACTTCATTTTTGGTGTACGTTAAGAAGCATCTTTCCATCATACATTGCCCAAGTTTCAATAAGATAGTCCAACAAACAAATGAAATACAATTCCCGAGATCAAGAGCAAGAGCCCCTCACCAGTGTCAAGGAACCTGTCTTGAGGTCTGCTCGCTAATGGAAATTTTGCTCGCGTATGGAAGCAAAAAATCGACCCATCGACTGCTCGTATTTGGAAAAACTCGCACGTGGACACGCTCGCAAGTAGAGATTCCACTGTACTATCGTACCACGGTCAGTTGCTGCTGCACCATGGACAGCTGCTGCTGTAGCACCGTCAGCTGCTGCTGTAGCACCATCAGCTGCTGCTGTAGCATCATCAGCTGCTGTTGTAGCATCATCAGCTGCTGTTGTAGCATCATCAGCTGCTGCTGTAGCATCGTCAGCTGCTGCTGTAGCATCGTCAGCTGCTGCTGTAGCATCGTCAGCTGCTGCTGTAGCATCGTCAGCTGCTGCTGTACCACGGTCAGCTGCTGCTGCTGCTGCTATACCACAGTCAGCTGCTGCTGCACCACTGTCAGCTGCTGGTGTAGTACCATCAGCTCCTGCTGCTGCTGCACCACGGTCAGCTGCTGCTGCTGCACCATGGTCAGCTGCTGCTGCTGCTGCTGCTGCTGCTGTACCACCGTTAGCTGCTGCTGTAGCACCATCACCTGCTGCTGCTGCTGCTGTACCACCGTCAGCTGCTGATGCTGCTGTAGCACTGTCAGCTGCTACTGTACCACGGTCAGCTGCTCCTGCTGCACCATGGTCGGCTGTACTACTCGAAGATGTGGAGAGACTCTTGCTGGTGTGGCTTATTGAGAATACCAAGAAACAATTAACCCCAGAGGGTTAGCCACCCAGGATAATCCAAGAAAGTCAGTGTGTCATCGAGGACTGTCTAACTTATTTCCATTGGGGTCCTTTATCTTGACACCCAGGATACGACCCACACCAGTCGACTAACACCCAGGTGAACAGGAAAAAA
The DNA here is from genome assembly GCF_038502225.1 of Cherax quadricarinatus. Classification (NCBI taxonomy): domain Eukaryota; kingdom Metazoa; phylum Arthropoda; class Malacostraca; order Decapoda; family Parastacidae; genus Cherax; species Cherax quadricarinatus. The sequence goes on from NC_091314.1 coordinate 16,434,332, forward strand.
TTCCTGGAACTAATGCTCACATTGGTGAATTTAAAGCCAACAAAGGTTGGTTTGAGAAATTTAAGAATCATTGTGGCATACACAGCGTGATAAGGCCTGTTCTGGAAGAAAATGCCAAACAGGACCTACATTACTCAGGAGGAAAAGGCACTCCCAGGACACTCATCACCACATCTTCAATAAAGGTAAATGTCATCTATTCTTCATTTAGTACACTAGGACATGCACAATATATATTGTGCATGTATCCTTCTTTTTGTGTGTAGGAAAATGTATATTTCATGTGGTAAAAAAAATTTTTCATACTTTTGGGTGTCTTCAACGGATTAATTTGATTTCCATTATTTCTTATGGGGAAAATTAATTCAACTTACGATAATTTCATCTTACGATGTGCTCTCTGGAACGGATTAATATCATAAGTCGGGGGTACACTGTAATTTTAAGAAAATACCATAGATGGATTAATGAAAATATCTATATTAACGTAAAATAAGTCATTCAATGTGCCCAAGAGTGATTATTATTAACCCCTTCAGGGTCAAGAGGCCCTCTCCTAAACTCGTTCTCAGGGTCAAAAATTTTTCGGAAAAAAAATTATTTTTCATGAAATGATAGAGAATCTTTTCCCAATCAAAATGACACCAAAAGTATGAAATTTGATGGAAAACTTATGGAATTATGCTCTCGCAAAGTTAGCGGTCTCGACAGTGTTTACGCATCGGCGATTTCACCCACTTTGAGCCTTATTTTTGGCCAATTTCAGTGTACTACTCAACAAAGATCATAACTATTTTGCTAGAACTCCATTTGTTCTATTGAATAAGTACAAGAAACCACCCATTTATCGATTTCAAGTATCCAATAAAGTGGTTAGAAATTGGCAATTTTGCCAATTTCACACAAATTTCAAAAGATGTCAATTTCCAATTAGGGTCCAGAATAAGCAAGATAGACATTCCTAACACTAAAATAACATTTTCTCTGTTCATTAGTCACGTCCCCAGGCCCCTCTTACATCTCTTTTGCTTTCCACTTTGAATTTTTATTCTCACAAAAAAATAGAAGATTTATTGTTATGCAGACTACTGCATTAGTGTAGAAATGCACTTGTAAAAGAATATTAGACTCACCAGTTGATGTGTATTGGACACTTGGCATGATTTGTTTACTTTTGAAATTTGGTAAAAAATGAACATTTCTGCTACTTTGAGCTCAATTTCAAGGTACTTTTCATTATGAAACCAATCAAAATCATCTCAATTTCTGTAATACATCTTCCATTCTACAAAATGAGACTACGAAAATACAGTGCAAAGTCGCTGTTTTAAACCAAAAACACGGTTGGAGTTTTTTTTTCTTATTATGCACTGTGTGCTGCAGGATTTTTTTTATACTGTGCACACTGACCACATAGACCCATTCTTTCATATGTAGGCCTATCAGCTTTCTCTCCCTAGATTTGAAGGCGCTAGAATTTAGGCGTTCTAGTACGTCAATAACCCTGGTGCGTAAGCTGTACTAGTACATCGGAAACCCTGAAAGGGTTAAATATACATAGCACATAAGCATTGCATGTTTATATTGTGGAACCTCTACTTACGAATTTAATCCACTCCATGACCTTGTTCATATCTTGATTTGTTCGTATGCTGGGCTAATTTTCCTCATTAAATTAACTGAAATACCATTAATTCGTTCCAGAGGAATGCCTTCTGTCAGGAGGCACGACAAAATAGTACTTCAATATGACGCTAATATCAACTCTACGGCATATTTCTCTATCACAATTCATCTAATATGACATAAACAACATATACAGTGGACCCCCGGTTAACGATATTTTTTCACTCCAGAAGTATGTTCAGGTGCCAGTACTGACCGAATTTGTTCCCATAAGGAATATTGTGAAGTAGATTAGTCCATTTCAGACCCCCAAACATACACGTACAAACGCGCTTACATAAATACACTTACATAATTGGTCGCATTCGGAGGTGATCGTTATGCGGGGGTCCACTGTATAACATAAAAACCTGATATACACTCTAGAATAAATAAAATATGTATGTCATGACGTATGTGGTAGTGGGGAGGATGGTGGTCATGAACATTTTCACTCCAGCTATGAAAACATCTTCCCATTCTTTCCTCCTTCAGACGTTAGTATAAGAGAAAACAGAGTTTGTGATCACTTCTTTCATAAGAAAACCATAATGTAGAAATGAACTGGTGTATATACACCATTTACATACCTTGCAGAAGATAGGCAGAGCGGCTTATGCTGTCAGGAGCTTCTTTCGTTTCATCTTTTTTCTATCACTTAATAGCTTAATTGCTACACTCTTAATGTAGAGTGAGAGGTGAGTAAACAAGATTAACCCATTGACTGTCGCAGGCCCCTTTGTGAAACTGTCATTGTCGCAAAATATTTGAAAAAAAAAATTATTTTTTCTTACCAAAATGTTAGGATTATTTTACTGAGTGTTTAAGCCTAAAAAAAATTTTTTTGCCATCAGTACTTACCGAGATACAGAGGCGCAAAGGTGGCAGAAATGAGCAGTGTATGGCAACAGTGGCGAATGCCGCCCACCCGGTATTCTTTTATTTACTCCAATTCGAAGGTTTCTTGTATTTTCCAATATTTTTCTTTTCTAAGTAACTTATGTGGCCTGTGAGACCAAAGTAAGGTGCATTGTTCAAATATACACTCATTGTTTACAAAACAATAACTGAACAAATATTATCACTATTAGTTTGTGTATAAAACTTTTTTACACAAACAATACAAAACATTGTTTATTACTATTGTTCCATAATATATATACATATGTACAGTCACTGAACACTTTCCTAGAACTGCTGCAGCTTGTGTAACTCTTTGAAACATGGGTATATGCAGAGTGGCACTTGACACTCCTCACACATAAAACGAGTGTCTCTGCGTGTTTGTGGGCGTTTTGTGGTATGTCCACATACAAAACACTTCTTCTGAAAACTTTTCTTGAAAGCAGTAGGAGGCAGTTGTATGGGGTAGTGATCACCAGGCCTCAAACGAGATGGCGTGTGTTGGTAATTTCATGGGCGCTGGTCTATTGCAGGTGTTGCTCCTTGGTACTTGGCGATTATTTGTCTGATGACTGACAAACAAAATTCACCATATTTTGGTTTGTTGTTGGTCCTCAACTTGTATATGTTACAAGCATTTAGTATGGAAATATCAACAAGATGGAATAAAAGTTTGATATACCACTTATAACTCTTGCGTACACAATCAGCAAGCCCAATCTGCATGTCACATTTGTCCACTAAGCGCAAATTGAGGTTTTAGTCCATGACAGCTGCAAGTTTTAGAATGGGTTCATTGGTCTCTCTATTGTGCCTGCCAGTGTGTGCCATTTCATTTCGGTGAACTGATGTCAACAATGTGACATCACATTTGTCATGCCACCGAAATGCCATGATGTCATTGGCAGCAAAGGCTTGCACTTCACCTCTGCGGTGCCAGCGTCAAACCTTGGCATATGTTTACGATTACCACGCACTGTGCCACACACGTCCGTCAGGTTCACTCGCAAGAAATCATCGAGCATGGAGCTTGTGTACAAGTTATCAGTAAATATTATATGCCCATTACCAAGATATAGTTCCATCATTGTTCGAACCACATCACCAGAGATACCCAATAACTTCCTGTTATCTCTCAATGTATTACTGCCAGTGTACACAATGATATCCAAAACAAGACCACTTTTGCAATCACACAGTACAAATAACTTTATACCAAAGCGTTTCCTCTTGCTTGGTATGTATTGCTTGAATGAGAGTCTTCCTTTGAATAGAATCAAAGACTTGTCAATAACAAGCTTCCTGAAGGGATAAAAATACATGCAACACTTTTGTTTCAGGTATATAAACACATTTCTGATCTTATATAACCTGTCGCTTCTGTCAGGCCTTCTTTAGTCTGAAAAGTGTAACATATGTAACAGTATCAAGAAACGATTCACACCTATAATGTCACTAAAACCTAGGGTTGAAATCAGGCGTTCTGTTGCCCAGTATGTGGTGACAGTGTGCTTATACACATGTGGCATAAGCATTATTGTGGCAAAAAACAGGTACATCTCTGCCACAGTTGTGTCCTTCCACTGGTGTAGCTGTGATCTTGGTGAGAGAATTGTATTTGCCATGGTGTACTCAAAGTATGTGTTGGTTTCCCTGACAATAATGTCCATCAGGGGTTCATCGAAGAATAACTGAAAGCATTCCAGTTTAGTAGCATTGTTCCCAAGTGTACATGATGGCCGTATTCCACTTTATGTTTCATCAAAGTCATGGGGACTGGGAACAAACTCGTCACCTTGTTGCCAATCCCAGATGCAGTGCTGGTGGGTTCTGGATATTGAAACATGGTTGTGCAGGTTATGGGAGTGTGGGGTTGGGTGAGGCTGGTTGTGCAGAGTCAGCAGCGTGGGTAGTAGTGTGGCTCGCTGCCGGTGCCACATGACTCATGCCACCATCACTATCACCACCACCACCTGCTGCCTCACTCACATCATTCATACCCATCGTAACAATATCGTCATCTTCACTATCAGGCCATGATGTAGGGCCACGGGATGTGCTCCGAGATTTGCTCCTTCCCCTTAGAACAGCATATGAAACACTACCAGACCGCACGCTACGTCGTATATACTGCCGCTTCACTGGGGTTAATCATGTTCACTTTCGCAACTAGAACTACTTTCAATAACTTTGAAATCACTATCATTATCACTTTCACTGGTCACATCTGAGTCTTGTACATGGGCAAATAGTTTTCTCTTTCGTCCTGGTACAGGTGAACATGAATGAGCCAGCCCAACACTAGAGGTGGAAGGTCGTGGGTCATCTGGGTTTTCATCACTAATTACGTTATCCTGGGCACTTTTTTCGGTCACACCCACTTGAAAACTATGGAATTCACTTTCACTGACACTTCCATCGCTGTTAAAGCTATCACTTGGGAGCAAAAGACCTCCAATCCGCCGAGGAGTGAGGTACTTCTTACTGCGAGGCATGGTGAAAATGGACTACCAAGATGGCGTTCCCACAATGCACCAGAGTCCCAGATTTTTTTCACAAGGTGCACACCCACCACCCATTCTCTCTCATGTAGGCCTACCAGCTTTCTTCCGTGGCGCGCAAGACATATATATACGACGTAAACAGTAAAAGGGTTAAATGAACAAACGAGAGAGAGAGAGAATGAGTATGTGAGAGTGTAGTAGGTTTGCGAGTTTTGTAAACAAACCAGTTGTTGTTGTCGTTAACAGCCTGGAAACGAATGGGTTTTGTTCACTCCGTCAAGCCGACTGGAAAAACATCTCATAGTTATGTTAATTTATACGTTATATGTTACGTAGCATGTTTCTTATATAATTTTGAAAAAAATATCATAGATGAATTAGGCATAATGTCTATATTAACATTTTATATGACATTTAATGCCCCTCAGAGTGATTATTGTTGTGTTACTATTATCATTATTAATATGGCTTCTTCAAAACTAATGACACACTCTTAGTGATTTTAATGTGTACCTGCATGCCAGCACAGGCGCAAGATGTGAAGTTTAAAGCAGATAAGTTCGGTGACAAAGTGTAGCATTAATCCTTTCAGGGTCCAAAGGCAGTGTCCAAGAAATTTTGAAAAAAAAAAAAAAAAAACTTACAGAATTGAAGATTATATTTTTGTGAAGGTAATAAAACAAAAACAAAAAAATTCTGATCAGTGCTTACAGAGATACAGAGGTGAGAAGTTGACCCAAAATGACCGGGTGGCGGCAACATCAGCAATTTCCACAAACTCGCATTTCTTTATTTTACGTTTTTTATATTTTTTCTTTTCTTTTCTAATTTTTTTCTTTTTCTAGTAACATTTGTGGCCTGAGACCAATACTGTATATAATGTATATATACACACTCAGCGTATTGAACACAATAACTGCACTAAAGTTATAATATTGTTTACAATTTTTGTTTATTATAATAAACATGTACAAATCTTGTATAATACTAATGTTCTATTATATATTTACATATGTAAAGTCACTAGACATGTTTTTAGAACTGCTGCAGCTTGTGGAACTCCTTGAAACAAGGTACCATGCACAGAGGTACCTTACATTCGTCGCACATAAATCAAGTGTCTTTGCGTCTTTGTTGCCGTCATTTTGTTAGTGCGCAGACAACACATCTCTTCTGAGCAAATTTCTCCTTAGTTGCAGGAAGCTGTATTATTAAGTGATCACCTTCCCTCCTCAAACGCTTGGGTATATCCTGAGGAGTTCGAGGACGGTTTTGTATAGCAGGTGTTGTTACCTGGTATTTCATTATGAGTTTTTTGTATAGCAGGTGTTGTTACCTGGTACTTCATTATGAGTTGTCTGACAACAGACAAACAAAATTCACCATATGGTGGTCTGTTGCCAGTCTTCATTTGGTACATATTATATGCATTGAGCATTGAAATGTTCATGAGATGGAAGAAAAATTTCATGTACCACTTGTAACTCTTACGAACACAATCAACAAAGCCAATCTGCATGTCACATTTGTCAACAAAGAGCATGTTTTGTTGATAATCAATCACTGTCACTGGTTTTCGAATGCAGTCATTAGTCACTCTATCAACTTTGCCACTGTCTTGCATTTCGTTACGGTGAATGGTTGTCAACAATGTGACATCTCGTTTGTCATGCCACCATAATGTCATGATGTCATTGGCAGTAAACACGTGCACCTCACCACTACGAGTGCCTGTGTTGAACATGGGCATATGTTTATGATTAGAACGCACTGTGCCACACACATCTGTCATGTTCACTCGCAAGAAATCACCGAGTAAAGGGCTTGTGTACCAGTTATCAGTATATAATGTATGCCCCTTACCATGATAAGGTGCCATTGTGCTTCTCACTACGTCACCTGAGATACCCAATAACATCTTGGTATCTTTCAATGTTTTACTTCCCGTGTATACAATAATATCCAATACCAGGCCACTCTCACAGTCACAGAGTACAAACAGTTTTATACCAAAGCGTTTCCTCTAGCTCGGTATATACTGCTTGAATGACAGCCTACCTTTGAACAAAATCAAAGACTCATCAATTACAAGATTCTTGAATGGATAAAAGTACATGTTAAACTTTTGTTTTAGATACACAAAATCATTTCTAATCTTGTATAACCTGTCACTTCTGTCAGGCCTGGTTTTGTCAGAGAAGTGCAACATATGTAACAGTAAGATAAACCTGTTCACTGGGATGATTTCACTGAAGACCGGGGTACAAATTAGCTGATCTGTGGACCAGTATGATTTTATATTATGCTTATAGACATGAGGCATAAGCATTATTGTTGCAAAAAGCAAATACATTTCTGCAACAGTTCTCTCTTTCCACCTGTGTAGTCTTGACTGTGGTGATACGTTCGTATTTGCCATGGTGTACTCAAAATACTCGTTACTTTCCCTGACAATAGTTTCCATCAATGGCTGGTCAAAGAATAGTTCAAAAAATTCCAGTTCATTTGCAGTGTTTCCAAGGGGACAAGTAGGTAGAATTCCACTTTGAGAGTCATCAAACTGGTGGAGCTTGGGAACAAAATTGGGATTTTGCTGCCAGTCCCACATAAGGTTTGCTGGTGGATACTGGACATCATAAGTTGGTTGTGGTGGTAGTTGTGGTTGTGGTGGGCTGGTGGCTGACGCTCCTCTTTGTCCTTGAGCTGAGGAGTCAGTGGCGTGGGTCCCAGCCTGGGCTGGTGAGTCACGCATGGCAGTGCCACTACCATCACCACTACCACCATCTACTGATGCCTGTGGTCTATCCATGCCAAGTGTAGCCACATCATCCTCACTTTCACTGTCTATTCCTGGTGTAGGGCCACGTGATGTACTCTGGGATGTACTCCGTCCCCTGGGCACTGCATAAGAAACACTAACCGAGCGCATGCGGTGGCATATATACCAACGCTTCACTGGTGAATATGATTCCTCACTATCACTACTCGAATGATCGTCAAGAGCAATAAAATCACAATCCACATCACTATCATCATCATTACAGAAGTCAGAGGCCTGGCCACGCGAAAATGTTAGTTTTCTCTTGCGACGAGGTACAAATGAACGTGACTGAGACATGCCCACACCAGAGGTAGAAGGTTGAGGATCGTCAAGATTTACTGCACTATTTTCGATATCCTGGTCATTCCTTTCGGTCACTAATTGATCAAAGCCATAGAATTCGTCTTCATTTCCACTTCCATCAGAGTTAGAACTATCAGATAGAAAGAGGAGAGTCCCAATTCACCTTGGAGTGAGAGCTGCCTTGCAACGAGGCATGGTGAACAAAGGTAACTGAGCCGGCGTTCCCGCAATGCTATATGAGCGCCTAGAATTTTTTGTCACAGCACACACACACACACACACACACACACACACACACACACACACACACACACCACGCAGACCCGTTCTCTCACATGTAGGCCTACCAGCCTTCTCGCGCTAAATTTGACACCACTAGAATTTTAGCATATATCTACGGTTTGGACCCTCAACGTATAGCCATAGATCTACGGCACGGACCCTCAAAGGGTTAAGCAGATATACGTTTTGAGCTTAGCTCCCTCAGATAAGCTCTGTTTGGTAAATTTTGGGCTAAACATAAAAGAATGGGTATGTGATGAATATGCACTGTATAAAAAAAATCTTGTTACATGCAATGCATGATGGGAAAAGCAAAACTTTGACCTTGTGTTTTCTAGGATTTTTTTTTTTATGGCTTCACTGGCTGTTTCTTGTTAACACTTGATATAATGGAAGATATATGTACTAGTGAAACACAGATGATTTTGGTTAGTTTTAGGACTGGAAGTAGCTTGAAATTGAGTTCAAAGTAGCAGAAATATTAGATTTTTAAAAATTTTCTTTAAGATGTGTAATGCCTCCCCCCAGTCTATTTTGTGTGTTTTTACTATGACAAATCATTCTTAGTTGTATTTTATTATCTGATCAAAAGGGTCAATCTTCATTTTCTGGGATCTAATTCAAAATGAAGAGGCCTGAGGATATGATTAATGAACAAAGGAAATGTTCTAGTGGGTGGAATGTCTACAGTGTTTATTTTGGACTCAATTTTTTTTTAATTTTGATTAAAATTGGCCACATTACCAACTTCTGTGCATTTTACAGCACAGTTATCATAACTGAATAGGCTCTTTCTTGTGCTCAATCAATTAAACAAGAGGCAGACTAGTGAAATAGTTAAGAATTTGGTCGAATTGAGCAACGAAAATGGTTTAAACTAGGACTCAAGTGGATTAAATCACTGATGCGTAAGCTGGGCCCAGACCACTAATTTTGCACCTGTGTAATTCCACAAGTTTTCAATCAAATTTTGTATTTTTGTGTCATTACTTTCAGAAGATTCTCTACTATTTTAGAAGAATCATTTTTTTAAATACCAACAGTGAGCACTTTTAATTTTGGGGCTTCTGACAGTGTAGGGGTTAAGCAAGTTTTGTCTGCAGATGATATAACTTGTCACCTCAAATCCAGACTCAGTTCTGCTCAACAACCTTGGTAATAACAAGCTCTAAAAAGTATCTACTTAGATGACAACCAACAAATTCACACTCAATATTGATACCTAATCTATCAACTGCATCAAAAACATTTCTAAAAAAAAAAAATTAATTTTATGAAAATTCACGTAGATAAAATATTGAATATCAGGTATACAGCATATGTAATGCAGCCTACTTATCCAGAGTACAATCAGCATTCCTAATTGTAAACCTGTTGTCCCCACTATATTTCTACACCTCCATTCATACATGAAAGTGACATTTTTTTTTTTAACTATCTCATGTAAGTGCTGCTGCTTTAATATACAGCACTGAGTTTTGTTACTTCAGATAACTTAATTATATTAATCTTAGCATTCATATACTTGAACAATAATACAATGTAGAGTACTGCAGTTTTAAATTCTAGCTTTATTCTATCCAAAATGCTCTGCTTTACCAGGGGCTTTTCAAAATGTATAAAATACATGTCACTTATCTTGTTACAATGATGTATATTTAAAAAAAGAAATATTTTGTTTATTTGTATTTCATGGAAGAAGTACCAAGTGCCAGAGAAGTACATTATCATTAACTTAGTATGCACAAATTATAACCCCAAGAAGATCACAGGGTTCACAGCATCATCAAATTATTCTGTGCTTTGTGGGTTTTGGATTTGAGAGGAACTCTTTTTTCATACAATATCAACTACAAGCTGACAAAAGAGGAAAATAAGTGCAGACAGTTGAGGTTCCATATATGGTAACTAGTATCATTATGAATGGTATTCATCAAATTTAGAAAGAAAATGCAAACCTAATAGAACTAGATTAAACCATCCTTCAAATGCATTCACAAGAATAAATTGTGTGTGTGCTTAACTTGAATGGCATAGAAGCTGCATCTTCAAACAATATCTTAGTTACTCCAATAGTAGGCTCATACTGTATAGTTACAGTATTAGTAATACTATACAGTGCTTTCAATATAAATTGTAGAAGAATGCTGTTAATATAAAAAACTGATCCATAAGACAACTTCAATTTGATGTATTTAATTTCATTTCTATGTATGTAGGTTATTGTAAAGAGATAAACAAAATGTAATTCTACCTTTGCGCACAGCATAATCCAGTGACAAACTTACTTGAAACTGGTATTCAATGAGTTATAAAAATTAGAGATTTAATCAAATATCCAAATAAAATTATTCACAGTATATACATATTTTTTTATTAAAAAAAAAAGAGAAAAAGGCAAGAAATTCCCCAGATATCTTCCATTTTTATGAAGAAAATATAATGGGTGTAAATACTATTAAGAAACCTGAGTTAAAAATGTCAAGTCAAATTTGCTATTTGAAAACTCAAACTCACCCCCAGCATACATCCTTGAGATTTATGTAGACTTATTTAACCCTTAAACTGTCCAAACATAGACCTACGTTCATATGCATAGCGCTCCGAACATAGATCTATGTTCAATTTTACATTACGTAAAAAAAAAATCATAGGTCTACATCTGGGGCGCTATATGTATTAACGCAGATCTACATTTGGCCAGTTTAAGGCTTAAATAATTTTTTTTGTTTTTTACCGAAGTATAGTACTCTTACCAAAGGTGCATAATTTTTAGCTTCTGTTGGCTCAAACTTTTACCCTTCAGGATGTTTACAAGTTGACAAGTCAAAAGTTCAACTGCTATTCCATACACACATACCATAGATGCATGTGCATGGAAACAGCTACGTATATGTATACTTATTTATGAAAATGACCAAAGGAATCACATACTGTATAAGTTCTGTATTGTAATGGAGGTTAGGATAGCTTCTTTTAATATTACCATCCTATACTATCATGTTACTATCATAGGTACTGTCTTGTAAACAGGGACGTTGCTGTCCTTTATTGGGATATCCCTCTACCCCCTAATTATAAATATCAACCCCCAAACATCAGTAGTTGGGGAAATTCCCCATATTTCCAAGGCTCACTCGAGGAGGTCATTAAAATCTGAAGGAGTACTGCAGGACTTCAACCAGTCTCCAGCATGGGAGTCTCTCACAATACGATATTTTGAAAAATAATGTAGTCGCATTTATAAGTAAATTTATCTCAGAACTGTTTAATACTTTGCATTAACAGTATTCCATTTACTGTATTTATCTAATGTTCACAGGTACATATAAAGAATATCATTTATGAATGTTTATCAAGGTTTCAGTAAATTTTTATTTAAAAAAAATTAGTGGTCAAAAATTTTAATCATATAACCACTACAATTTAATAATCCCAAAAAAAAAAGCACTTTCTATGAAAATTACATCACATATATGTTGCACAGACACCTTCTGAAAGTACACAGCTGAATATTCTGTCTTGTGATAACTATTCAAGGCACAGTATTTTAAAATAAAAATCACTACATAAGAAAGATCTCCCTTGACTGCACGAATACTTCCCCAGCTCTGCGTTACCCCTCCTCCCCAACACTCACAATGCTTTATGCAAAGGCAATGCTCTTTCTTTCCCGTTATTTCAGTAACAACTACCAATCAAAGTAGTTGATATAAAATGTTTCCAAAAATCATGTCCTATTGTACACAAAAAGTTTCACAACTTACTGCAAAGAAGTAGCTCCAAAAATATAATGTATACTACATATATTACAATTATTTAAAGAGAAATACATCGAAGTGCTTACCTTAAACTTACATGAAATATAATAAGTCAGCAGCAACATCCCTAAACACATAAATGCACTACTAATAAATTAAGAACCACTTGAGACAATCCTGAGGCGAATGGCTTACACAGATTTAACATTTTTATTACAACTGACAAAGATCTCAGTTTTCATAGGGAATCTTAAATTATCATTCAGTCAATCCAATATTGCCACATAGACCGTTCAGATTGTACATTCTGCCCCCACTGATAATTTTGTCAATTATTTCTTTACTGGGAAAAATGTGAATGCAAGTAATATTATGGTAGTCCAGTGATGTTACACACTGTATCATGTCAACATCAATATAAAGCAGCATGAGAAAAGATGCAATCAGCCAGAAAAAATTAAGCTCAATAATTACTCCACTTTATAAAATGAGTAATTAACTCTGGAAATATCTATGTTATTTCTTAATATGAAACATTAATTAATATAGAGAAAAAGGTCATTGGGACTAGTGAACCAAGTTTATAAGAACATAAGAACGAAGGAACACTGCAGAAGGCCTACTGGCCCATGCGAGGCAGGTCCAAGTCTCCTACCGGCTTAAGCCAATGCACCCAACCTAGTCAGGTCAGGTCACATGGACTTAAGGGAGGAACACGGCAACCGACCTTGTAGCACAAGCTATCAGGTCCAACTCACACCCACCCACATCCACTCATGTATTTATCCAACCTATTTTTAAAGCTACACAACGTTGTGGCCTCTATAACTGTACTCGGGAGTTTGTTTCACTCATCCACAACTCTATTACCAAACCAGTACTTTCCTATATCCTTCCTGAATCTGAATTTTTCCAACTTAAAACCATAAAGCAGAACTTTGTCTTGACGTGCTGTTGGAGTGTGAGCAAGGTAACATTTATGAAGGGCTTCAAGGAAACTGGCAGGCCGGACTTGAGTCCTGGAGATGGGAAGTACAGTGTCTGCACTCTGAAGGAGGGCTGTTAATGTCGTAATTGTAAAACAACTACAGTGTAAGCGCCTGTGGCAAGACAGTGGAATGAATGGAGATGAAAGAGTTTCTTTTTTGGGCCACCCTGCCCTGGTGGGAGATAGCCGATGTGTTAATAATAAAAAAAAACTGTTATGCCCTTCACTTTTTTTTTTTTTTTTGAGGAGAGGGTGCTGTTGGAAGTCTTGAGATTTGAACCTGGTTGATCATTCAACACTCTTTGCAACAAAATGAAAATAAGAACATCCAAGGTAAAAAAAAATATTTTGGGAATGGACATGTCATATGGGTCTATGAAAGACATTAACCACATAACATGGTTTGGTGAGCCATTTATCGAAAGAAATTAATCTATGGAGGAAACCAGGGAAAATGTACTGGAGTATATGGTACCAACACTTTGATGTGGGTGTGAGGCATGGGCTTAAAACACTGGAACAAGAAGGAGAGGCAATGAAGTAGTTATGTTTGAGAGCACTGTGTGGAGTGAATATTACATAGGAAATTCAGAGCATAGAAATAAAAAGACAGCACGATTCAGATGGCTGAAGAGGAATCAATGAGGTGGTCTGGGCATTTAGAGAGGATGAAAAGTATAGGATAACCAAGAGGATGAATAAATTGGGAGTGGAGGGTAGGGTTGCAGGTTGTCCCAAAAATGGTTGGACAGGGTAAAGATTTTGCATCTCCAAGGTTTAAGCATCCGGCAAACCTGAGCGTGTCAGATCCACGTGAGTGGAAACAAGTGGTTCTCATGGCATGAAGTGTTAATAGTACGTGAGCAAGAGAACATTTATGGAGGGATTAAGAGAAATCAGTTTGTCAGGCATAAGTCCCAGGGGCCTGACGAGTTGTCTTCCAGGGTACTTAAGGAATGCAAGATGGAACTTAGTCAGCCATTAACTAGTATGTTTAATGCATCCATCCTTACTGGTGTTGTGCCAGAGTTGAGGAAGATGGCTAATGTTCTTCCTATATTCAAATCAGGGGATAAGTCCGTTCCTTCAAATTACCGTCTAATAAGCCTTACATCTATAATGGGCAAGTTATTAGAATCAATTATAGCTGACATTATTAGAAGTCACCTTGAAGAGCATAATTTGATTAATGAATCTCAGCATGGGTTCACAAGAGGTCGTTCCTCCCTGACAAATTTACTGTTGTTCAATAGAACATTTGAGGCAGTAGACAGTGATAAAGAATATGATATTTTTATCTGGATTTTAGTAAAGCCTTCGATAGAGTGCCTCACAAGAGACTCTTAAGAAAAGTGGCAGCTCATGGTATAGGAGGTAAAGTTCTAGCATGGATAGAGGCATAGCTTACCAATAGAAAGCAGAGTGTTTCCATGTACCCCTTGACTGTTTCGGTCGTATATATACGTCTTACGAGCCACTGTGTTTGCCGTATCTATACGCATAAATTCTAGCAGCTTCAAATCAAGCGGGAGAAGGCTGGTAGGCCCACATGAGAAAGAATGGGTCTGAGTGGTGGGTGTGCACCCTGTGAAAAAAATCTGGGACTCAGTGGTGCATTGTGGGAATGCCACCTTGGCAGTCCATTTTCAGCATGCCTCGCGGTAAGAAGTACCTCACTCCTCGGCGGATTGGAGGTCTTCTGTTACCAAGTGATAGCTCTAACAATGATGGAAGTGTCAGTGAAAGTGAATTCCATGGTTTTCAAGTGGGTGTGACCGAAAACAGTGCCCAGAATAAGGTAAGTAGTGATGAAAACCCTAATGACTAATGACCCACAACCTTACACCTCTGGTGCTGGGCCGGCTCATTCACGTTCACCTGTACCAGGACGAAAAGAGGAAACTATTTGCCCTTGTACAAGACTCAGATGTAAGCAGTGAAAGTGATAGTGATTTCAAAGCTACTGAAAGCAGTTCTAGTTGTGAAAGTGAACATGAATAACCCCAGTGAAGCGGCAGTATATACGATGTAGCATGCGGTCTTGTAGTGTGTCATATGCTGTTCCAAGGGTAAGGAGTAAACCTCGGAGCACATCCCATGGCCCTACACCACCACGAACTGATAGTGAAGATGACGATATTGTTACAATGGGTATGAATGATGTGAGTGAGACAGCAGGTGGTGGTGGTGATAGTGATGGTGGCATGAGTCATGTGGCACCAGCAGCGGGCCATGCTACCACCGACGCTGCCGACTCTGCACAACCACAACCAGCCTCACTCAACCCCACACTCCCACAATATCCACAACCACAACCTGTACAACCACAACCAAGTTTCAATATCCAGAACCCACCAGCTGACCGCATCTGGGATTGGCAGCAAGGTGACAAGTTTGTTCCCAGTCCCCATGTCTTTGATGAAACACAAAGTGGAATACGGCCATCATGTACACTTGGGAACAATGCCACTGAACTGGAATGCTTTAGTTATTCTTCGATGAACCCCTGATGGACATTATTGTCAGGGAAAGCAATACATACTTTGAGTACACCATGGCAAACACAATTCTTTCACCAAGATCACGCCTACACAAGTAGAAGGACACAACTGAGGCAGAAATGTATCTGTTCTTTACCACAATAATGCTGATGCCACATGTGTATAAGCACAGTGTCAACACATACTGGTCGACAGACTGCCTGATTTCAACCCCAGCTTTCAGTGACATTATACCAGTGAATAGATTTGTGCTACTGTGATGTATGCTACACTTTTTAGACAAAGCAAGGCCTGACAGAAGTGACAGGTTATATAAGATCAGAAATGTGTTTATGTACCTGAAACAAAAGTGCTGTATGTATTTTTATCCCTTCAGGAAGCTTGTTATTGATGAGTCTTTGATTTTGTCCAAAGGAAGACTCTCATTCAAGCAGTACATACCAAGCAAGAGGAAACACTTCCCATTTCATAGACTCTGCCCTCTCACATGCTAAATGCAATTTCTTCTCTCCCAAACTCTCTACTCCTGGGAACTCTTCTGTCCTCTGCTGTCCCTACATTTCCGGTCTTCCTAATCTCAACAATTCTCTCCGTCCCTTAGACATCAAGCTTACTTTCCGCCAGACTAACACTCTTCGCACTAATCTCGCTCATACCTCTCCTCCCTCTACAGATGTTCCTGGTGTCTACTCTATTTCTTGCTCCTCCTGTCCTCTTCAATACTTTGGAGAAACTGGTCGATCTCTTTCTGACAGACTTAGGGAGCACAAAAATAGTGTTAGGCCTGCCGACACTAATAATGCTCTTTTCTGTCACATAAGAGATCATAGCCATCCTATTGACTGGTCTTCTGCTAAAACTGTCTTCCCTACTTCCAACTTTAACAGTCGCAGTCTGGTTGAATCCTCCCTAATACACAACTTTCCTTATATGAATCTTAGTCCTGGCTTCGTCTCTGTAGATGCCGTCCTCTCCCACTACACTGTAAAAGCTCCAAACTTCAGAACACCTGTGACTTAACCTGATTCCTCCTTATTTCTTCTTCTCCCTCTTCCCCTTTCCTCTTTCCTTTTTTCTTTTCTCTTCTGGGTTGTCTTTCTTCTGTCTTGTGTTTCTGCTCTTTCATTATTTATTTCATTACTTCCCCTCCCCCCACCTCTGTGTACTTGCTCTCCCTCTGTGGGCACCTAGCTCCCTTGCAGTGCTCCCCTTTCTTTGTATTTGACTGGCTCCTCCTCCTCCTTAATTCCCCACCACCACCACTACTACTACTACTATTACTACTACTACTACTACTACTACTACTACTACTACTACTACTACTACCTCTTCCTGCCTATATATGCCCGTCCTGCTCCACTGCTCGTTAGTGCATTTTACGATTATTTCGTTGTGTTTAGTGCTTGTGGGACTGTGAAATAAGCTGCCATGGGCCCAAAGAAACTTGCTAGTGGTACTCCTGTGGTAAAGAAAGTGAGAAACACCATAGATGTGAAGAAGGAAATAGCCAGCAGAGGCTGGTTTGACAGATTTAAGAAGCGTAGTGGCATACACAATGTTGTAAGACATGGTGAGGCAGCCAGTTCAGACAAACGGGCAGCTGAGAAGTTTGTACAGGAGTTTAAGGGGTACATAGACAGTGAAGAATTCAAACCTGAACAAGTTTTTAATTATGACGAAACAGGCTTGTTTTGGAAGAAAATGCCAAAAAGGACCTTCATCACACAGGAGGAAAAGGCACTGCCAGGACACAAGCCTATGAAAGACAGGCTTACTCTTTTGTTCTGTGCTAATGCTAGTGGTGATTTTAACCCTCTGACTGTTTCAGGCCCCTTTCTGAAACTGTCATTTTATGTCACTCAATTTTTAAAAAAAAAATTATTTTTTCTTATGAAATGATAAGAGAATCTTTTCCCGATGGTAATGACACCAAAAGTTCGAAATTTGGTCGAAAACTCATGGAATTATGCTCCCGTGAAGTTAGCGGTCTCGGCAACATATGTGTATCGGCGATTTCGCCGACTTTGAGCCCTATTTTCAGCCAATTCCATTGTTCCAGTTGACCAAACTCATAGCTATTTCTTTAGAACTCCATTTTATCTATCAGCTGAGTACAAGAAACCTCCCATTTACTAATTTGGACTACCCAATATGGTGGTCAGAAATTGGCAATTTGGCCAATTTCACGCAAACTAAAAAAGATGCCAATTTCAAAATAGGGTCCAGAATAAACAAGGTAGACATTCGTGGCACTAAAATAACATATGCTCTGTTCATTAGTCACATGTCTAGGCCCCTCTTATATTATTATTGCTTTCTATTTTGATTTTTTTATTCATACAAAAAAATACAAAATTTACTGTTATGCAGACTACTGCATTATTGTAAAAATGGTATAAATAATATCAGTGCACTAGTGAAAGAATATTAGACTCCCCAGCTGACGTGTATTGGACGTGTGGTGTGATTTATTTACTCCTGAACATTGGTAAAAATCGAACATTTCCGCTACTTTGAGCTCAGTTTCAAGGTCGTTTTCATCGTCAAAGTAATGAAAATCATCTCTATTTCTGTAATATGTTTTCCATTTTATCACCTAAGACCATGAAAACGTGAATACAACGATAAATACTATACGAAAATACACCTCAAAGTCGGCGTTTTATTCCAAAAAAAACGATCAGCTTTTTTTTTTCTCATTACACAATGTGTGCTGCAGGATTTGTTTTATGTGGTGCACACTGACCACACAGACCCATTCTCTCACATGTGGGCCTACCAGCTTTCTCCCGCTTGATTTGAAGCCGCTAGAATTATTGAGTATATATTTTTTTTTTTTTTTTTATTATCACACCGGCCGATTCCCACCAAGGCAGGGTGGCCCGAAAAAGAAAAACTTTCACCATCATTCACTCCATCACTGTCTTGCCAGAAGGGTGCTTTACACTACAGTTTTTAAAACTGCAACATTAACACCCCTCCTTCAGAGTGCAGGCACTGTACTTCCCATCTCCAGAACTCAAGTCCGGCCTGCCGGTTTCCCTGAATCCCTTCATAAATGTTACTTTGCTCACACTCCAACAGCACGTCAAGTATTAAAAACCATTTGTCTCCATTCACTCCTATCAAACACGCTCACGCATGCCTGCTGGAAGTCCAAGCCCCTCGCACACAAAACCTCCTTTACCCCCTCCCTCCAACCCTTCCTAGGCCGACCCCTACCCCGCCTTCCTTCCACTACAGACTGATACACTCTTGAAGTCATTCTGTTTCGCTCCATTCTCTCTACATGTCCGAACCACCTCAACAACCCTTCCTCAGCCCTCTGGACAACAGTTTTGGTAATCCCGCACCTCCTCCTAACTTCCAAACTACGAATTCTCTGCATTATATTCACACCACACATTGCCCTCAGACATGACATCTCCACTGCCTCCAGCCTTCTCCTCGCTGCAACATTCATCACCCACGCTTCACACCCATATAAGAGCGTTGGTAAAACTATACTCTCATACATTCCCCTCTTTGCCTCCAAGGACAAAGTTCTTTGTCTCCACAGACTCCTAAGTGCACCACTCACTCTTTTTCCCTCATCAATTCTATGATTCACCTCATCTTTCATAGACCCATCCGCTGACACGTCCACTCCCAAATATCTGAATACGTTCACCTCCTCCATACTCTCTCCCTCCAATCTGATATTCAATCTTTCATCACCTAATCTTTTTGTTAGCCTCATAACCTTACTCTTTCCTGTATTCACCTTTAATTTTCTTCTTTTGCACACCCTACCAAATTCATCCACCAATCTCTGCAACTTCTCTTCAGAATCTCCCAAGAGCACAGTGTCATCAGCAAAGAGCAGCTGTGACAACTCCCACTTTGTGTGTGATTCTTTATCTTTTAACTCCACGCCTCTTGCCAAGACCCTCGCATTTACTTCTCTTACAACCCCATCTATAAATATATTAAACAACCACGGTGACATCACACATCCTTGTCTAAGGCCTACTTTTACTGGGAAAAAATTTCCCTCTTTCCTACATACTCTAACTTGAGCCTCACTATCCTCGTAAAAACTCTTCACTGCTTTCAGTAACCTACCTCCTACACCATACACTTGCAACATCTGCCACATTGCCCCCCTATCCACCCTGTCATACGCCTTTTCCAAATCCATAAATGCCACAAAGACCTCTTTAGCCTTATCTAAATACTGTTCACTTATATGTTTCACTGTAAACACCTGGTCCACACACCCCCTACCTTTCCTAAAGCCTCCTTGTTCATCTGCTATCCTATTCTCCGTCTTACTCTTAATTCTTTCAATTATAACTCTACCATACACTTTACCAGGTACACTCAACAGACTTATCCCCCTATAATTTTTGCACTCTCTTTTATCCCCTTTGCCTTTATACAAAGGAACTATGCATGCTCTCTGCCAATCCCTAGGTACCTTACCCTCTTCCATACATTTATTAAATAATTGCACCAACCACTCCAGAACTATATCCTCACCTGCTTTTAACATTTCTATCTTTATCCCATCAATCCCGGCTGCCTTACCCCCTTTCATTTTACCTACTGCCTCACGAACTTCCCCCACACTCACAACTGGCTCTTCCTCACTCCTACAAGATGTTATTCCTCCTTGCCCTATACACGAAATCACAGCTTCCCTATCTTCATCAACATTTAACAATTCCTCAAAATATTCCTTCCATCTTCCCAATACCTCTAACTCTCCATTTAATAACTCTCCTCTCCTATTTTTAACTGACAAATCCATTTGTTCTCTAGGCTTTCTTAACTTGTTAATCTCACTCCAAAACTTTTTCTTATTTTCAACAAAATTTGTTGATAACATCTCACCCACTCTCTCATTTGCTCTCTTTTTACATTGCTTCACCACTCTCTTAACCTCTCTCTTTTTCTCCATATACTCTTCCCTCCTTGCATCACTTCTACTTTGTAAAAACTTCTCATATGCTAACTTTTTCTCCCTTACTACTCTCTTTACATCATCATTCCACCAATCGCTCCTCTTCCCTCCTGCACCCACTTTCCTGTAACCACAAACTTCTGCTGAACACTCTAACACTACATTTTTAAACCTACCCCATACCTCTTCGACCCCATTGCCTATGCTCTCATTAGCCCATCTATCCTCCAATAGCTGTTTATATCTTACCCTAACTGCCTCCTCTTTTAGTTTATAAACCTTCACCTCTCTCTTCCCTGATGCTTCTATTCTCCTTGTATCCCATCTACCTTTTACTCTCAGTGTAGCTACAACTAGAAAGTGATCTGATATATCTGTGGCCCCTCTATAAACATGTACATCCTGAAGTCTACTCAACAGTCTTTTATCTACCAATACATAATCCAACAAACTACTGTCATTTCGCCCTACATCATATCGTGTATACTTATTTATCCTCTTTTTCTTAAAATATGTATTACCTATAACTAAACCCCTTTCTATACAAAGTTCAATCAAAGGGCTCCCATTATCATTTACACCTGGCACCCCAAACTTACCTACCACACCCTCTCTAAAAGTTTCTCCTACTTTAGCATTCAAGTCCCCTACCACAATTACTCTCTCACTTGGTTCAAAGGCTCCTATACATTCACTTAACATCTCCCAAAATCTCTCTCTCTCCTCTGCATTCCTCTCTTCTCCAGGTGCATACACGCTTATTATGACCCACTTCTCGCATCCAACCTTTACTTTAATCCACATAATTCTTGAATTTACACATTCATATTCTCTTTTCTCCTTCCATAACTGATCATTTAACATTACTGCTACCCCTTCCTTTGCTCTAACTCTCTCAGATACTCCAGATTTAATCCCATTTATTTCCCCCCACTGAAACTCTCCTACCCCCTTCAGCTTTGTTTCGCTTAGGGCCAGGACATCCAACTTCTTTTCATTCATAACATCAGCAATCATCTGTTTCTTGTCATCCGCACTACATCCACGCACATTTAAGCAACCCAGTTTTATAAAGTTTTTCTTCTTCTCTTTTTTAGTAATTGTATACAGGAGAAGGGGTTACTAGCCCATTGCTCCCGGCATTTTAGTCGCCTCATACGACACGCATGGCTTACGGAGGAAAGATTCTTTTCCACTTCCCCATGGACAATAGAAGAAATAAAAAAGAACAAGAGCTATTTAGAAAAAGGAGAAAAACCTAGATGTATGTATATATATATATGCATGTGCGTGTCTGTGAAGTGTGACCAAAGTGTAAGTAGGAGTAGCAAGATATCCCTGTTATCTTAGCGTGTTTATGAGACAGAAAAAGAAACCAGCAATCCTACCATCATGCAAAACAGTTACAGGTTTTTGTTTCACAGTCATCTGGCAGGACGGTAGTACTTCCCTGGGTGGTTGCTGTCTACCAACCTACTACCAATGTCAGAAACATTGGCTCATAAGACGTATTTATACGTCGAAAACAGTCAAAGGGTTAAAGTGAAGCCTTTACTTGTGTATCATTCAGAAAATCCCAGTGTGTTTAAGAAAATCAATGTCTTTAAGAACAAGTTATGTGTCTTGTGGAAAGCTAATCATAAGGCATGGCTCACAAGACAAATTTTCAAAGAATGGGTCTATGAAGTGTTTGGCCCCAGTGTGAAAAAATACCTCCAGGAAAAGAAATTGCCACTCAAGTGCCTCCTGTTAATGGACAATGCTCCAGCTCATCCTCCAAACTTATTAGACCTCTTGTCTAAGGACTTCAGTTTTATAAAAGTGAAGTTCTTGCCTCCTAACACCACTCCTCTCCTCCAGCACATGGACCAGCAGGTCATTTCTAACTTCAAAAAACTCTACACAAAAGCAGTGTTTGAAAAGTGCTTTGAAGTGACCACAGACACTAAGTTGACCCTAAGAGAGTTCTGGAGGAATCACTTCAGCATCTACAGCTCCATAAGCCTTATAGGTAGGGCTTGGGAGGGAGTGACTTCCAGGACTTTGAACTCTGCTTGGAGACAATTGTGGCCAGATTGTGTCCAAAAGAGGGATTTTGAAGGGTTTGAGGCTGACCCTGACCCTGACCCAGCTCACCCTCTGCCTGTTGTGGACTCTATTGTGGCATTGGGGAACACACGGGGGTTGGAGGCGAGTGGTGGGGCTGTGGAAGAGTTGGTGGAGGACCACAGGGAAGAGCTAACCGCTGAAGAGCTGCAAGAGCTTCATCTGGAGCAGTATCAGACCACAGCTGAGGAACTTGCTTCAGAGGAGGAGGTAGAGGGAGTGGATGAGGTGCCTTCTTCAAAGATTAAGGAGATTTGTGCCAAGTGGAATGATGTCCAAATGTTTGTGCAGAAGTACCACCCTGAGCAAGCTGAAACAAGCCATCTTTGCAACAAGTTCAGTGACAGAACCATGTCCCATTTTAGGGAAATGTTAAAGAGGCACCAGAAACAGAGGACTGTGGACAGTTATTTTGTGAGACAGGGGTCCAGTGACTCTCAAGCTGGTCCTAGTGGCATTAAAAGACAGAGAAGGGGAGTAACCCCAGAGGGGGCTTTACCTGAAGTCCTCATGGAGGGGGATTCTCCTTCCAAACACTAACCCCAACTCCCTCTCTCCTCCTCCCTATCTTCCAGATGCCATCACCAATCTTCAATAAAGGTAAGTAAAAATGTTATTTTATATGTATTACTATACATAATTAAAAACTATAATATTTGTTGTATGAAAAACTGTAATTAATCTCTATAAAATGTATTTTTTGTGTGAATATTTTTGGGTTTCTGGAACGGATTAATTGTATTTCCATTATTTCTTATGGGAAATATTGCTTTGAATTTCAGACTTTTCAAATTTAGAACTAGCTCCTGGAACGGATTAAGTTCGATTTTTGAGGTTCCACTGTAATGTGCAAAACACTAACTTCCATAGTAGCATTTCCAAGAGGTCTGGCACTGATGATACTGTGTCATCCTAATGGAGTCCTGTCATTACTTCATCTAGGAGCATTATCATATTAGAGTTTCATATATAAAGTCCTACCTTACCAAAAGGCATCAGTATGTCTCTATCAAGGGTGCAACCTCACCAACAAGACTTGTCAACATAGGTGTCTAGCAGTGGTGTCCTCGACCCTCTGCTTTTCCTCATACACATCAATAATCTTCCAAGTCTATCTCAGCAATGTAGACCTGTTCCCTCTGCAGATGACACAACTTTCGTCTTCTCCCACCCAAACCTAAATTCTTTCAACAACACTGTTAATGAAGAACTCGTAAAGATATCTACCTGGATGACTACCAATAAACTTAGGGTTAAGAGTGACAAGACCTTCTACATGTGTGGGAACAAAGCTACAAATGTCCAACTCAACATTATGATTAACAGTTCTCCCACTGCAAAACAAAATGAAGGAAAATTCCTAGGTCTGTTCCTAGACAGCAACTTGAAATTCAACATCAACATTCAACACATTTCAGTTGGCATCCTCTCTAAGATATGTTACAGTGTACCTCAAACAGCACTACTTACATTATATGTACTACTATCCAATCCATCCCTACCTAACCTATGCAATTTGTGCCTGGTGACCCACTACAAAAATCACCTGAAGTCAATAACACAACAAAAGGCGGTCTACTGCCAGACAACATACTCCCCCCACTCTTCCAAAACCTAAACCTACCTAACCCTTTCAGGGTTGGTGCCGTACTAGTACGGCTTGCACACCAAGGTTGGTGCCATACTAGTGCGCATAAATTCTAGCGCCTTTAAATCTAGCGAGAGAAAGCTGGTAGGCCTACATATGAAAGAACGGGTCTATGTGGTCAGTGTACACGGTACAAAAAAAGTGATGATTCCAGGATTCTTCGGTATTGAGTGTTGTCTTCTGTGGCGATAAGTCTTGAGTTTCTGTAGTTTATCAAGTGGTTGTGTGAATTACGGTGTTGTACACAGGCATTCCTTGTATCGTCAGACCTGCTTGCGTATTGGTGTTCTGAAATACGTGTTTGGAGGTCCCTTGATGTTTTGCCCACTTATAATTTCTTGGTCATCACCACAGAAGACAACACTCAATACCGAAGAATCCTGGAATCATCACTTATTTCTATATCCAACAACTTCAACCAGAATAGTGGCTTCTATAACATAGCTGAACCACTTGCAAAGAAACTTCTTCATCGCTATCCCACATAAGAACATAGGAATGGAAGAACGCTGCAGAAGGTCTGCTCACAAACTTATCCAATCTCCCTTCCAAGCTACCCAAGATTTTAGACTCTATAACCCCACTCGGTACATCATCAGATGCAGCATTCTCCACCTGACCTCAGCATTCTGAACCTGACCATAAATACTCGTGTACCTTCCACCCCAGGTAGATCTGTTTGTGACTTGATAAGGCCCACTGTGTGGGCAAAACGTTGTCAATAAAGGATCACATTATACTGCATATGTGTTTATATTTCCACCACCACTACCACCTTCTAACACTATTACAATGCTACCACTTTAAGAACATAAGAACAGAGTATCACTGCAGCAGGCCAGTTGGGCCATACTAGGCAGGTCTTTTACAATACATCCCACTAACAAAACATTTGCCCAACCCAATTTTCAATGCTACCCAAGAAATAAGCTTTGATAACTATCCACTCATCTGCAAGTCCCGCTCAAATTCAACCCCTCTCTCTCATACATTTATCCAACCTAAATTTGAAACTACCCAAAGTCCAAGCCTCAATAACATAAGAACCAGTATTACAAATACTATTACAACTACTACCACTATTACAACTGCTACCACTATTACAACTGCTACAACCATCACTACCACCATCACTACCACCCTCTACCACCATCAACCACTACCACAACTGCTTCCACTCTACCACCACCACCTTCATATTTTTCTACAAACTTTTTCTTAAATTATATGTGTTTCTCACATTCTTTACCAAAGGGCTGGCACTAGAAGCTTTCTTTGGAGCCATGGTGACTTATTTAGCAGTTGCAAACACTAAAACGAATGGAATATTATGAAATGTATCGTATGAACTCGTGGGATCATCCTCACTCACTGATAAACAATGGCACACTGGCTGGGAAAGGAGTGTGAGGCGGCTCGGGGCTGTGTGTACCTGTCCCGGACGAACTACTATTTGCGAGTCAATCTACGATTAGTGAGCCCATGTTTATACAAAAATATTCCTATGATTTCCGAAATGTACGATTCCCGAGAACTACGATTATCGAGGGACCACTGTACAGTGGACCCCCGCATAACAATCACCTCCGAATGCGACCAATTATGTAAGTGTATTTATGTAAGTGCGTTTGTATGTGTATGTTTGGGGGTCTGAAATGGACTAATCTACTTCACAATATTCCTTATGGGAACAAATTCGGTCAGTACTGGCACCTGAACATACTTCTGGAGTGAAAAAATATCGTTAACCGGGGGTCCACTGTACTAGTGAAATAGCTAAGCATTTGGTCGACTGGAATAATGTAATTGGCCTAAAATGGGAGTCAAAGTCGGCAAAATCGCCTATGCGTAAATATCCCAAGAGCATAATTTCATCAATTTTCCATCAAATTTCGTACTTTTTGTTTTATTACCTTCAGAAAAAGATTCTCTACCATTTCATAAGAAAAAATAAAAAAAATTATTTT
The DNA here is from genome assembly GCF_038502225.1 of Cherax quadricarinatus. Taxonomy (NCBI): domain Eukaryota; kingdom Metazoa; phylum Arthropoda; class Malacostraca; order Decapoda; family Parastacidae; genus Cherax; species Cherax quadricarinatus. The sequence continues at coordinate 16,460,726 of NC_091314.1, forward strand.
TTGAAAATTCTTAGACCCTGGTGCACACTGAAATTTGGCCTCTGGACCCTGAAAAGGTTAAAGATAAGGAGGCTGTGAAGCCACTGTGATGCAGGGGAATATGCTTTATTATTACGCTATCACAATTGCCTATCACAATTGATCTAATATGACATTATAAACAATATAAGTAACATAAAAACACGCTAAATACTCCAGAATGAATAATATTTGGCATAATACCAAGCAGTTCAACGGAGGTATGAAGAAGATATGGGATACAAGTATGTACCATTCTCCTATCCCTGTCTTGGGGGACTTAAATTAGAGAAAACTGAGTATAGCACAGGGCTAACTGTGATATACACTCGTACTGCACCATAATACAAACAAAAAAGCTACTTTCTCCACAAAGATTATCACACATAGCAGCATATGTGTAGAGAACCTAGGATAACCCAAAAAAGTCAAACAAAGTGGCTTATTTAAATCTATTTAAATCTAAGCACCTCTGCAAAAACAGTGATAATGTGCGAGTGTGGTGAAAGTGTTGAATGATGATGAAAGTATTTTCTTTTTGGGGATTTTCTTTCTTTTTTGGGTCACCCTGCCTCGGTGGGAGACGGCCGACTTGTTGAGAGAGAAAAAAAAAAAAAAAAAAAAAAACCTGACTTGGGCTAGCCATATACGATTTTTGGTAAATATTCGATTCCCAGCCAGGGTAGAAACATTGGGTGTGTTTCTTTACACTTGTTGTCTATGTTCACCCATCAGTAAATGGGTACCTGGGTGTTAGTGGACTGATGTGGGTAGCATCCTGGGACACTGACCTAATTTCCGTGAAATGCTTAGCATAACACTGATGTCAGCTAGGCCTGTATACCATGTACATGTATGTGTAGTAAATAAAGATATTATTATTTTTTTCTCAGTTGTTTGTTGGGCTATCTTAACAAAACTTGGGCAATGTATGAGGGAAAGATGCTTCTTAACATACACCAAAAATGAAATAAATCAGACCATAAATAACGGAGTTCACTTCTCAGCCATTAGCAGTCCCATAGCAATGTATTTTCAAATGGTTTTTATGGTTGTATTCTCGTTTTTTGGTCTCATTTGATAGAATGGAAGATATATTACAGAAATATATATGATTTTGATTCCTTTCGCGATGAAAAGTACCTTGAAATTGAGCTCACAGTAGCGGAAATGTTCGATTCATTAGCGATGTTCAAGAGTAAACAAATGATGTCACTGTCTAATGTGTGTGTGCCTGCCAGTCCAAATTCCAATACGCAGTCAAGAATGGGTTGACATTATTTATACAATTATTACAATAATGCAGTGGTCTTCATAACAGTAAATCTTCTATTTTTTGTGTGAACAAAAATTCCAAATGGTAAGCAAGAGTAGTATAAGAGGGGCTTCGAGTTATGACTAATGAACAAAGAAAAATCTTATTTTAGTGCCAAGAATGTCTGCATTGCTAATTCTGGACCCTATTTTGAAATTGGCCTCTGTTGAAATTTGTGTGAAATTAACTAAATTGCCAATTTCTGACCTCTTTATTGGGAAGTTGAAATAGGTGAATGGTCGGTTTCTTGTGCTCGGTAGACAGAATAGAAGTAATTAAATAAATAAGTTTATTCAGGTATAAACAAATAGTTACATAGATTATCATACATAGCAGCATATGTATAGAGAAATGAGGATAACCCAAAAAAGCAGACAAAATAACTTATTTCCGGTAACTGGCTTGGGCTTGCAAATATATGATTTTTGGTAAATAATTTTTTCTCTCTCAGTTGTTTGTTGGGCTATCTTATTGAAACTTGGGCAATGTATGATGGAAAGATGCTTCTTAACTTACACCAAAAATGAAAAAAAAAAAAAAACTGACAATAAATAAGGGAGTTCACTTCCTAGCCATTAGCCGCCTCTTTGCGGTGTATTTTCATATGGTTTTTTATGGTTGTATTCTCATTTTTTTGTGAGTGGTTTCATGATGAAAAGTGGAACCTCACCTAACAAACGCATCGCATAACATTAAATCCGCCTAGCGATACATTTTAACGCAAAAATTTTGCCTCGGCTAGAGCTAACGCGGTTCGTTCGAGATGCGTCCACGTGCGGCCTGAGCCCGCCTCACTTGTTCCTTGGGTGCCAGTGTTTACAAGCCAGCCACCGCGGTCGCTTCCAAGCATACAATCGGAACATTTAATATTATCACAGCCTTTTATTGATTGCACCTGCAAAATAAGTCACCATGGGCCCCAAGAAAGCTTCTAGTGCCAACCCTACAGCAAAACGAGTGAGAATTACTATGGATATGAAGAAAGAGATCATTGCTAAGTATGAACGTGGAGTGCGTGTCTCCGAGCTGGCCAGGTTGTACACAAAACCCCAATCAATCATCGCTACTATTGTGGCCAAGAAAACGGCAATCAAGGAAGCTGTTCTTGCCAAAGGTGCAACTTTGTTTTCGAAACAGAGATCGCAAGTGATAGAAATGTTGAGAGACATGTAATTGGGGTGGATAAACGAAAAACAGATAGCAGGAGATAGCATCTCTCAAGCGATCATATGTGAAAAGGCTAGGAAGTTGCATGACGATTTAATTAGAAAAATGCCTGCAACTAGTGATGATGTGAGTGAATTTAAGGCCAGCAAACGTTGGTTTAAGAGATTTAAGAATCGTAGTGGCATACATAGTGTGATAAGGCATGGTGAGGCTGCCAGTTTGGACCACAAAGAGGCTGAAAAATATGTGCAGGAATTCAAGGAGTACATAGACAGTGAAGGACTGAAACCTGAACAAGTGTTTAAGTGTGGCAAAACAGGCCTGTTTTGGAAGAAGTGCCAAACAGGACGTACATTACTCAGGAGGAAAAGGCACTCCCAGGACATAAGCCTATGAAAGACAGGCTTACTCTTCTCATGTGTGCCAATGCTAGTGGTGATTGCAAAGTGAAGCCTTTATTGGTGTATCACTCTGAAACTCCCAGAGTGTTCAGGAAAAACAATGTCCTCAAGGCTAATTTGTGTGTGCTGTGAAGGGCAAACAGTAAGGCATGGGTCACTAGGGACTTTTTCTATGACTGATTATACCATGCATTTGCCCCCAATGTGAAAAATTACCTAACTGAAAGAAATTAGACCTTAAGTGCCTCTTGGTATTAGACAATCCTCCTGGTCATCCTTCAGACGTGGCAGAGCGACTTTCTGCGTAAATGAGCTTCATTAATGTCAAGTTTTTGCCTCTTAATACCACTCCTCTCCTGCAGCCCATGGACCAGCAGGTCATTTCCAACTTCAAGAAACTGTACACAAAAGCTATGTTTGAAAGGTGCTTTGTAGTGACCTTAGAAACTCAACTGACTTTAAGAGAGTTTTGGAGAGATCACTTTAGCATCCTCAATTGTGTAAACATTATATGTAAGGCTTGGGAGGAAGTGACTAAGAGGACCTTGAACTCTGCTTGGAAGAAACTGTGGCCAGAATGTGTAGACAAAAGGGATTTTGAAGGGTTTGAGGCTAACCCTGGGAATCCTATGCCAGTTGAAGAATCCACTGTCACATTGGGGAAGTCCTTGGGGTTGGAGGTTAGTGGGGAGGATGTGGAAGAGTTGGTGGAGGAGGACAATGAAGAACTAACCACTGATGAGCTGCTAGATCATCTTCAACAGCAAGAGGCCACACCTGAGGAAAATGCTTCGAAGGAGGGGATAGAGAAACTGAGGAAGTTGCCTACTTCAAAGATTAAAGAAATGTGTGCAATGTGGCTTAAAGTGCAAACCTTTTTTGATGAAAATCACCCTCACACAGCTATTGCAAGCTGTGTTGGCAACCTGTACACTATGTTGTGAAACACTTTAGGAATGTCATAAAGGAACGGGAGGTACAGGCCTCTATGGACAGATATGTTGTGCGACAGAGGTCCAGTGACTCTCAAGCTGGTCCTAGTGGCATTAAAAGAAGGGAAGTAACCCCGAAAAAGGATTTGCCACCTCAAGTCCTAATGGAAGGGGATTCCCCTTCTAAACACTAACACCATCAACACTCTCCCCTCCTCCCATCCCATCAATCATCACCAGATCTTCAATAAAGGTAAGTGTCATGTAACTGTGCATGTCTTCTTCAGTTTGTGTGTATTAAAATTAATATTTCATGTGGCAAAAAAAAATTTTTTGTTCATACTTTGCGGTGTCAGGAATGGATTAATCTGATTTCCGTTATTTCTTATGGGGAAAATTAATTCGCCTAACAATAATTTCGCCTAACATTGAGCTCTCAGGAACGGATTAACAGCATTAGGCAAGGGTCCAATGTACATTGAAATTGAGCTCAAAGTAGCAGAAATGTTTGATTTTTGCCGATGTTCAATGAACTTTCTTGTACAAGTCAAGTTGGTTAATTTTATTAAGTGTATTCTAACCGAACCATTCTGTAATCCAGCCAACTCAGTAATCCGGCACACTACAGGTCCCAATGATGCCGGATTTGTGACGGTGGACCTGTACATCTTCCAGTCTATCAAATGAAATCAAGAAACAGTATAAAATCATAAAACCATCTGAAAATATACTGCAAAATCACTATTTTAACAATTTCACCATCTGTGCCATAATAGGAAGAGTTTGAAGTCTATGTCCATGCCCTAGAATTATGTAAGGAGCTCACTCAGATAAGCAGTGAGTGGTAAATATGGGCCGTGATATGAGAGAATGGGTTGATGCGTTAAGTGTGCACCATATAAAAAAATCATTCCCCATTCAGTACATAAGTAGAGGGGTTATGCTTGTACTCAACTCACCAAGTCCTCAACCCTCATAACTAGTCTGTGCTTAATCATTTCTTTCTTTAAGTCCATGAAAATCATCCTCTTTTTCTTCTTGGCACTGTCTTTTGCACTTGCTTCTTTTGGACCCATGGTTAGAAGAAAGAAATCTGGCGAATTAACTGCACGAAACATAAGGAACATGAAAATTCCTTGCACCGCGAGGGTAGCTCCGTAAGCAAAATGGTGACCATTGTGGTGGTGCTGTCAAACTAAATTATACGCAGTACATACGTAGTGTTATTATAATTATTATTGTACTATTACGTATCATTATATTATATATTATACAACTACCATCCGACTTATGACCTGCTCGACTTACAACCACTCGACTTACGACCGTGTTTTTTATGCCAAATTTCTGGGAAATAAACAACTACAGTGGACCCTCAACCAGCGATATTAACCCGTTCCTGAGAGCTCATCGTTGGTCAAAATTATCGTCAGTCAAGTTAATTTTCCCCATAAGAAATAATGGAAATCAAATTAATCCGTGCAAGACACCCAAAAGTATTAAAAAAAAAAAATTTTTACCACATGAAATATTAATTTTAATACACACAAACTGAAGATTACATGCACAGTTACATGACACTTACCTTTACTGAAGATCTGGTGATGATTGATGGGATGGGAGGAGGGGAGAGGTGTTAGTGTTTAGAAGGGGAATCCCCTTCCATTAGCACTTGAGGCAGCAAGTCTTTTTCTGGGGTTACTTCCCTTCTTCTTTTAATGCCACTAGGACCAGCTTCAGAGTCACTGGACTTCTGTCGCACATATCTGTCCATAGTTACCTGTACCTCTCATTCCTTTATGACTTTCCTAAAGTGGTTCACAACATTGTCAGTGTCACCATTAAACACTTGTTCAGGTTTCAGTCCTTCACTGTCTATGTACTCCTTGAATTCCTGCACATATTTTTCAGCTGCTTTTTGGTCCAAACTGGCAGCCTCACCATGCCTTATCACACTATGTATGCCACTACGATTCTTAAATCTCTCAAACCAACCTTTGCTGGCCTTAAATTCACTCACATCACCACTAGTTACTGGCATTTTTCTAATTAAATCGTCATGCAACTTCCTAGCCTTTTCACATATGATCGCTTGAGAGATGCTATCTCCTGCTATCTGTTTTTCGTTTATCCATACCAATAACAGTCTCTCAACATCTTCTATCACTTGCGATCTCAGTTTCGAAAACATAGTTGCACCTTTGGCAAGAACAGCTTCCTTGATTGCCGTTTTCTTGGCCACAATAGTAGCGATGATTGATTGGGGTTTTGTGTACAGCCTGGCCAGCTCGGAGACACGCACTCCACTTTCATACTTAGCAATGATCTCTTTCTTCATATCCATAGTAATTCTCACCCTTTTTGCTGTAGGGTTGGCACTAGAAGCTTTCTTGGGGCCCATGGTGACTTATTTTGCAGGTGCAATCACTAAAAAGGCTGTGATAATATGAAATGTTCCGACTGTATGCTTGGAAGCGACCGCGGTGGCTGGCTGGCTTGTAAACACTGGCCAGAAGTGGACGTGTCTCAGACGGAACGAATAGTGTTGGTCGAGTTTTTAGCGCTAATCGAGGCAAAACTTTTGCGATAAAATGTATCGCTAGTCAGATTTATCGTCAATCGATGGCATCGCTGGTCGAGGGTCCACTGTATTTGTGTTGTACACAGTGTTTATCCTAAACCTTACAGTATAAAATACAGTACTAACAGCATAAAAAGTAAAATAAAACATGAAATACCAAAATAAAACAATAAAATAAAGTCATTACAAAAATGTTATGTTGATATTCAGTAGTAAAGTTCGACTTATGTCCATTTCGACTTATGACCTGTTTCTCGGAACCGAACTCGGTCGTAAGTCGGATGGTAGGTGTATTTTATTATTATATAGTATTATACGTATTATTATATTATACGTAATTATTATGTATTATCATTATTAGTATGTGTTATAATAATAATAATTATTATTATTATTAACCCTTTCAGGGTCTGTCCCGTAGATCTACGGCTTTACGTTCAGGGTCCAAACCGTAGATCTATGTCATGAGCTCAGCTCACTCTGATAAACTGTGAGTGGCACACTTGGGCCTAGATATGAGAGAATACATCTATGTGGTATGTGTGCACCACATAAAACAAATCCTGCAGCACACTGTGTATAATGAGAGAAAAAAAACTGAAACCAATATTTTCGATTAAAACGGCAACTTAGCAGTGTTTTTTCGTATGTTTTTTATAGTTGTATTTGCAATTTCTTGGTCTCATTTGATAGAATGGAAGACATATTACAGAAATAGAGATGATTTTGGTTGGTTTTAGCACTGGAAATGGCTTGAAACTGAGCTCAAAGTAGCGGAAATGTTAAATTTTTGTCGATGTTCAAGAGTAAACAAACAACCTCATACATCTAATACATGCCAGCTGGTGGGTCTAATATACATTCACAAATGTGGTGATGATATTTATACAATTATTACAATATTGCATAACAGTAAATCTTCTGTTTTTTCGTGTGAATAAAAATTCATTAAGTGAATAAAAAATCAAAATGGGATTTATTTGTAAAGCCTCAAAACATAACTAATAAACAGAGGAAATGTTAGTTTAGTGCCAGGAATGTCTACATTGTTTATTCTGGACGCTATTTTGAAATTGGAATGTTTTGAACTTTGTGTTAAATTGGCCAAATTACCAATTTCCCATCACTTTATTTTGTAGTTGAAACAGTTGACTTGGCGATTTCTTGTGCTCAATCAATAGAATAGAAGTACTACTAGTGAAATAGCTAAGAATGTGGTCAACTGGAATGATGTAATTTGCCTAAAATGGGAGTCAAAGTCGGCAAAATCGCCGATTCGTAAATATCGCTGACACATCAAAATTCGCGAGAGCATAATTTCGTCAATTTTCCATCAAATTTCGTACTTTTTGTTTTATTGCCTTCACAAAAAGATTCTCTACCATTTCATACGAAAAAAAATAATTTTTTTTTTTTTTTTAAATTCTTGAGACACTGGGGCACCGCTTCCGATTTTGGCCTTGGACCCTGAAGGGGTTAATTTAGGGACCTGGAGCACAGATCTAATCCCCTAGATCAAGAGCCCCTCACCACATATACAACAACAACTACTACTACTACTACTATTACTACTACGACTACTACGACTACTACTACGACTACTACTACGACTACTACTACGACTACTACTACGACTACTACTACGACGACTACTACGACGCCTACTACGACTACTACGACTACTACGACGACTACTACGACGACTACTACGACAACTACTACGACTACGACTACTAATCATTATTATTATAACAATAATAATTTGTAGATGAATGGTTCAGAGAACCGACATGTTGATAAATTAGACACATGTGCAACTCTTGGGTATCTTTATTGAGGAAACGTTTCGCCACACAGTGGCGAAACATTTCCTCAATAAAGATACCCAAGAGTTGCACATGTGTCTAATTTATCAATAATAATAATACAATAGTAATAATAATAACAGTAAGGAGACACTTCAAAAGGTTGCCAGTAGTTGGCACCACCATCAGCAAAACATTGGTAACCACTACTAGTACACTTTTCACCTGTCTAGACTTAACCCTTTGACTGTTGCAACCCCCAATCCTGAGGTGTCTCCTGGTGTCGCAAAATTTAAAAAAAACAAAATATTTTTTCTTATGAAATGATAGAGATTTTTTTCCCGATTGTAATGACACCAAAAAAACGAAATTTGATGGAAAACTGATGGAATTATGCTCTCGCGAAATTAGCGACCTCGGCGCTTTTTACAAATCAGCGATTTCGCCCACTTTGAGCCAAATTTTCGGCTAATTCCATTTATATGGTGCACACTGACCACACAGACCCATTCTCTCACTTGTGGGCCTACCAGCTTTCTCCTGCTTGATTTGAAGCCGCTAAAATTTATGAGTATATATACGTCAAACACGGTACCTCGTAAGACGTATATATACGGCCGCGACAGTCAAAGGGTTAAGTAGGCATTTCTGCCCAAAATGCCTCGGCAAGATAGTGGCTTTCTTTCCTGCAATCATATTATATGTAAACACATACTCTAACGTTTGCGAAGAAATATATATTTTATTTATTTATTTATTTAACCCTTTCAGGGTCCGTCCCGTAGATCTACGGCTTTATGTTCAGGGTCCAAACCGTAGATCTACGCCATGAGCTCAGCTCACTCTGATAAACTGTGAGTGGTACATTTGGGCCTAGATATGAGAGAATACATCTATGTGGTATGTGTGCACCACATAAAACAGATCCTGCAGCACACTGTGCATAATGAGAGAAAAAAAATGAAATCATGATTTTTCGATTAAAACAGCAACTTTGCAGTGTTTTTTCGTATGTTTTTTATAGTTGTATTTGCGATTTCTTGGTCTCATTTGATAGAATGGAAGACATATTACAGAAATAGAGATGATTTTGATTGGTTTTAGCATTGGAAATGGCTTGAAACTGAGCTCAAAGTAGCGGAAATGTTAAATTTTTGCCGATATTCAAGAGTAAACAAACGACCTCACACGTCTAATACACATCAGCTGGTGGGTCTAATATACATTCACAAATATGGTGATGATATTTATACAATTATTACAGTATTGCATAACAGTAAATCTTCTATTTTTTGGTGTGAATAAAAATTCATTATGTGAATAAAAAATCAAAATGAAATTTATTTGTAAAGCCTCAAAACATAACTAATGAACAGAGGAAATGTTAGTTTAGTGCCAGGAATGCCTACATTGTTCATTCTGGACCCTATTTTGAAATTGGAATATTTTGAACTTTGTGTTAAATTGGCCAAATTAACAATTTCCGATCACTTTATTTTGTAGTTGAAACAGTTGACTTGGCGATTTCTTGTGCTCAATCGATAGAATAGAAGTAATACTAGTGAAATAGCTAAGAATTTGGTTGATTGGAATAATGTAATTGGCCTAAAATGGGAGTCAAAGTCGGCAAAATCGCCGATTCGTAAATATCGCTGACACATCAAAATTCGCGAGAGCGTAATTTCGTCAATTTTCCACCAATTTTCGTACTTTTTGTTTTATTACCTTCACAAAAAGATTCTCTACGATTTCATAAGAAAAAATAACAAATTTTTTTTTTTAAATATCTTGGACACTGGTGCGTGACTCCAGATTTGGGCCTTGGACCCTGAAAGGGTTAAGGAACCTCCCTTGATGGGAATGTTTGCATCCTGAAAAATTTTTTTTATCCTGAAGCAAAAAATCAACCAAATGACGGTTCGTATCCTGAAAAATTCGCATGGTGGGGCGTTTGTAACCCGAGGTTCCTATGTATGTATGTATGTATGAATGTGTATGTGTGTGTGTGTGTGTGTGTGTATATATATATATATATATAATATATATATATATATATAATATATATATATATATATATATATATATATATATATATATATATATATATATATATATATATATATATATATATATATATATATATATATATACACACACACACACACAGTGGACCCCCGGTTAACGAACTTTTTTCATTCCAGTAGTATGTTCAGGTGCCAGTACTGACCGAATTTTTTCCCATAAGGAATATTGTGAAGTAGATTAGTCAATTTCAGACCCCCAAACATACACGTACAAACGCACTTACATAAATACACTTACATAATTGGTCGCATTTGGAGGTGATCGTTATGCGGGGGTCCACTGTATATATATATTTATTTATTTATTTATTTATTTTCAACAAGTCGGCCGTCTCCCACCGAGGCAGGGTGACCCAAAAAGAAAGAAAATCCCCAAAAAGACTATACTTTCATCATCATTCAACACTTTCACCTCACTCACACATAAACACTGTTTTTGCAGAGGTGCTCAGAAAACAACAGTTTAGAAGCATATACGTATAAAGATACACAACATATCCCTCCAAACTGCCAATATCCCGAACCCCTCCTTTAGAGTGCAGGCATTGTACTTCCCATTTCCTGGACTCAAGTCCGGCTATATAAAAATAACCGGTTTCCCTGAATCCCTTCACTAAATATTACCCTGCTCACACTCCAACAGATTGTCAGGTCCCAAATACCATTCGTCTCCATTCACTCCTATCAAACATGCTCATGCACGCCTGCTGGAAGTCCAAGATCCTTGTCCACAAAACCTCCCTTACCCCTTCCTTCCAACCTTTCCGAGGACGACCCCTACCCCGCCATCCTTCTCCTACCAATTTAAATGCTCTCCATGTCATTCTACTTTGATCCATTCTCTCTAAATGACCAAACCACCTCAACAACCCCTCTTCAGCCCTCTGACTAATACTTTTATTAACTCCACACCTTCTCCTAATTTCCACACTCCGAATTTTCTGCATAATATTTACACCACACATTGCCCTTAGACAGGATATCTCCACCGCCTCCAACCGCCTCCTCGCTGCTGCATTCACAACCCAAGCTTCACACCCATATAAGAGTGTTGGTACTACTATACTTTCATACATTCCCTTCTTTGCCTCCAAAGATAACATTTTTTGACTGCACATATACCTCAATGCACAACTCACCTTTTTTCCCTCATCAATTCTATGATTAACCTCATCCTTCGTAAATCCATCCGCCAACACGTCAACTCCCAAGTATCTGAAAAGATTCACTTCTTCCATACTCCTCCTCCCCAATTTGATATCCAATTTTTCTTTATCTAAATCATTTGATACCCTCATTACCTTACTCTTTTCTATGTTCACTTTCAACTTTCTACCTTTACACACACTCCCCAACTCATCCACTAACCTTTGCAATTTTTCTTTAGAATCTCCCATAAGCACAGTATCATCAGCAAAAAGTAACTGTGTCAATTCCCATTTCGTATTTGATTCCCCATAATTTAATCTCACCCCTCTCCCGAACACCCTAGCGTTTACTTCTTTTACAACCCCATCTATAAATATATTAAACAACCATGGTGACATTACACATCTCTGTCCAAGACCTACTTTTACCAGGAAGTAGTCTCCCTCTCTTCTACACACCCTAACCTGAGCCTATCCTCATAAAAACTCTTTACAGCATTTAGTAACTCACCACCTATTCCATATACTTGCAACATCTGCCACATTGCTCCCCTATCCACTCTATCATATGCCTTTTCTAAATCCATAAATGCAATGAAAACTTCCCTACCTTTATCTAAATACTGTTCACATATATACTTCCATGTAAACACTTGATCTACACATCCCCTACCCACTCTGAAACCTCCTTGCTCATCCGTAATCCTACATTCTGTCTTACCTCTAATTCTTTCAATAATAACGCTACCATACACTTTTCCTGGTATACTCAGTAAACTTATTCCTCTATAATTTTTACAATCTCTTTTATCCCCCTTCCCTTTATATAAAGGGACTATACATGCTCTCCGCCAATCCCTAGGTACCTTCCCCTCTTTCATACATTTATTAAACAAAAGTACAAACCACTCCAACACTATATCCTCCCCTGCTTTTAACATTTCTGTCATAATCCCATCAGTTCCAGCTGCTTTACCCCCTTTCGTTCTACATAATGCCTCATGTACCTCCCCCACACTTACATTCTGCTCCTCTACACTTCTAAAAGATGGTATACCTCCCTGACCAGTGCATGAAATTACTGCCTCCCTTTCTTCCTCAACATTTAAAAGATCCTCAAAATATTCTCGCCATCTACCTAATACCTCCCTCTCCCCATCTACTAACTCCCCTACTCTGTTTTTAACTGACAAATCCATACGTTCCCTAGGCTTTCTTAACTTGTTTAACTCACTCCAAAATTTTTTCTTATTTTCATTAAAATTTCTTGACAGTGCCTCTCCCACTCTATCATCTGCTCTCCTTTTGCACTCTCTTCACCCTTCTTTTAGTCTCCATATACTCTGCTCATCTTTTAACACTTCTGCTTTGTAAAAAACTCTCATAAGCTAACTTTTTCTCTTTTATCACACCCTTTACTTCATCATTCCACCAATCACTCCTCTTTCCTCCTGCCCCCACCCTCCTATAACGACAAACTTCTGCCCCATATTCTAATACTGCATTTTTAAAACTCATCCAACCCTCTTCAACCCCCCCACTACTCATCTTTGCACTAGCCCACCTTTCTGCCAATAGTCGCTTATATCTCACCCAAACTGCCTCCTCCCTTAGTTTATACACTTTCACTTCCCTCCTACTTGTTGTTGCCACCTTCCTCTTGTCCCATCTACCTCTTACTCTAACTGTAGCTACAACTAAATAATGATCCGATATATCAGTTGCCCCTCTATAAACATGTACATCCTGGAGCCTACCCATTAACCTTTTATCCACCAATACATAATCTAACAAACTACTTCCATTACGTGCTACATCATACCTTGTATATTTATTTATCCTCTTTTTCATAAAATATGTATTACTTATTACCAAATCTCTTTCTACACATAGCTCAATTAAAGGCTCCCCATTTACATTTACCCCTGGCACCCCAAATTTACCTACTACTCCCTCCACAACATTTTTACCCACTTTAGCATTGAAATCCCCAACCACCAGTACTCTCACACTTGGTTCAAAACTCCCCACGCATTCACTCAACATTTCCCAAAACCTCTCTCTCTCCTCTACACTTCTCTCTTCTCCAGGTGCATATACGCTTACTATAACCCACTTTTCACATCCAACCTTTATTTTACTCCACACAATCCTTGAATTAATACATTTATAGTCCCTCTTTTCCTGCCATATCTTATCCTTCAACATTATTGCTACTCCTTCTTTAGCTCTAACTCTATTTGAAACCCCTGACCTAATCCCATTTATTCCTCTCCACTGAAACTCTCCCACCCCCTTCAGCTTTGTTTCACTTAAAGCCAGGACATCCAGCTTCTTCTCATTCATAACATCCACAATCATCTCTTTCTTATCATTTGCACAACATCCACACACAGACTTCCCACTTTGACAATTTTCTTCTTCTTATTCTTTTTAGTAATCTTTACAGGAAAAGGGGTTACTAGCCCATTGTTCTGGCCCATGCGAGGCAGGTCCAAGTCTCCTACAAGCTTAAGCCAATGCACCCAACCTAGTCAGGTCAGGTCACATTCACTTAAGGAAGGAACACAGCAACTGACCCAGTAGCACAACACAAACACACACACACACACACACACCTGTCAAGACTTCCACATTCTCAATGCACAGTTGCTGAGAAATTTGTTGTCAAGATGCTGGAGGACAAGGTTGTCACTCCAAGCTGGCCCCCTACCCTATGGAATGCAACACTGATATCCTGGTACCAAAGACGGAACACGACATCCCATCATAGACTTTCGTCAGCTCAATGAGACTATCCCAGTTCCATTTCTTCAGCCTGTTCTGAGTGACTTGTTATGTAACATCAAGGACAACAATGCTTTCTTTATAAATGCTCAGCTTATTAATAATCATTTTGACAAATCCTTCTTCATGAGGACAGCCAGGAATTAGCAGTCTTTTCCATCCTACAAGTCATTATCACTCTGAAGAAGGGCATTTGGATTAAATTCAAGCCTGTCACAATTTCTACAAGTAATTATAGCTTCTGAAGAATGGTTTTTGGGTTAAACTCAAGCCCAGTGACAATTTCTACAAGTCATTATCACTTCTGAAGAATGGCATTTGGATTAAATTCAAGCCTGTCACAATTTCTACAAGTAATTATAGCTTCTGAAGAATGGTTTTTGGGTTAAACTCAAGCCCTGTTACATTTTCTACAAGTCATTATCACTTCTGAAGATTGGCATTTAGGTTAAAGTCAAGCCCCATCACATTTTTGAGACTCATGACAAACATTTTTAGGACTCTCATTGGAATCTCTTTCTTATGGTGTACAGTAGGGCCCCACTTATATGGCAGGTTAGGTTCCAAGCTACTGCCGCAAAACAGACAACACCAGAAAGCAGAACGCCATTTCCTCCACTTACAAATGCCAGAAAACAACTTTACACTAACATACGTTAAGTAAGCAACAGAAATAGGCAAAAAAAAAAAAAAAAAAAAAAAAAGTAATATACACACACAGTACAGTGGACCCTCGCCTAACGCTATTAATCCGTTCCTGAGAGCTCAACATCAGGCGAAATTATCGTTAGGTGAATTAATTTTCCCCATAAGAAATAATGAAAATCAAATTAGTCCGTTCCTGACACCCCAAAGTATGAACAAAAAAAAATTTTTACCACATGAAATATTAATTTTAATACACACAAACTGAAGAAGACATGCAGTTACATGACACTTACCTTTATTGAAGATCTGGTGATGACTGATGGGATGGGAGGAGGGGAGAGTGTTGATGGTGTTAGTGTTTAGAAGGGGAATCCCCTTCCATTTGGACTTGAGGTGGCAAGTCCTTTTCCGGGGTTACTTCTCTTCTTCTTTTAATGCCACTAGGACCAGCTTGAGAGTCACTGGACCTCTGTCGCACAACATATCTGTCCATAGAGGCCTGTACCTCCCGTTCCTTTATGACATTCCTAAAGTGTTTCACAACATAGTCAGAGTAATAGTCACCAGCACGGCTTGCAATAGCTGTGTAAGGGTGATTTTCATCAAAAAAGGTTTGCACTTTAAGCCACATTGCACACATTTCCTTAATCTTTGAAGTAGGCAACTTCCTCAATTTCTCTATCCCCTCCTCCAAACCAGTTTCCTCAGGTGTGGCCTCTTGCTGTCGAAGATGATCTAGCAGCTCATCAGTGGTTAGTTCTTCACTGTCCTCCTCCACCAACTCTTCCACATCCTCCCCACTAACCTCCAACCCCAAGGACTTCCCCAATGTGACAATAGATTCCTCAACTGGCATAGGATTCCCAGGGTTAGCCTGAAAACCTTCAAAATCCCTTTTGTCTACACATTCTGGCCACAGTTTCTTCCAAGCAGAGTTCAAGGTCCTCTTAGTCACTTCCTCCCAAGCCTTACCTATAATGTTTACACAATTGAGGATGCTAAAGTGATCTCTCCAAAACTCTCTTAGAGTCAATTGAGTTTCTGAGGTCACTACAAAGCACCTTTCAAACATAGCTTTTGTGTACAGTTTTTTGAAGTTTGCAATGACCTGCTGGTCCATGGGCTGCAGGAGAGGAGTGGTATTAGGAGGCAAAAACTTGACCTTAATGAAGCTCATTTCCTCAGAAAGTCGCTCTGCCACATCTGAAGGATGACCAGGAGCACTGACTAATACCAGGAGGCACTTAAAGTCTAAATTCTTTTCAATTAGGTAATTTTTCACATTGGGGGCAAATGCATTGTGTAACCAGTCATAGAAGAAGTCCCTAGTGACCCATGCCTTACTGTTTGCCCTCCACAGCACATACAAATTAGCCTTGAGGACACTGTTTTTCCTGAACACTCTGGGAGTTTCAGAGTCATACACCAATAAAGGCTCCACTTTGCAATCACCACTAGCATTGGCACACATCAACAGAGTAAGCCTGTCTTTCATAGGCTTATGTCCTGGGAGTGCCTTTTCCTCCTGAGTAATGTACGTCCTGTTTGGCATTTTCTTCCAAAACAGGCCTGTTTCGTCACAATTAAACACTTGTTCAGGTTTTCAATCCTTCACTGTCTATGTACTCCTTGAATTCCTGCACATATTTTTCAGCCGCTTTGTGATCTGAACTGGCAGCCTCACCATGCCTTATCACACTATGTATGCCACTACGATTCTTAAATCTCTCAAACCAACCTTTGCTGGCCTTAAATTCACTCACATCACTAATTGCAGGCATTTTTCTAATTAAATCGTCATGCAACTTCCTAGCCTTTTCACATATGATCACTTGAGAGATGCTATCTCCTGCTATCTGTTTTTCATTTATCCACACCAATAACAGTCTCTCAACATCTTCTATCACTTGTGATCTCTGTTTCGAAAACAGAGTTGCACCTTTGGCAAGAACAGCTTCCTTGATTGCCGTTTTCTTGGCCACAATACAGTGGACCCCCGCATACCGTTGGGCTTACATAACGTTAAATCCGCATACCGATACGTTTTATCGCTAAGATTTTGCCTCGCATACCGCTAAAAAACCCACTCAACGCTGTTCGTCCGAGACGCATCTAATGTGTGGCCTTAGCCAGCCTCACATGTTCCGCCGGTGGCATTGTTTACCAGCCAGCCTCCGAGGTAACATCCAAGCATACAATCGGAATATTTCGTATTATTACAGTGTTTTTGGCGATTTTATCTGCAAAATAAGTGACCATGGGCCCCAAGAAAGCTTCTAGTGCCAACCCTACAGGAATAAGGGTGAGAATTACTATAGAGATGAAGAAAGAGATCATTGATAAGTATGAAAGTGGAGTGCGTGTCTCCGAGCTCACCAGGTTGTATAATAAACCCCAGTCAACCATCGCTACTATTGTAGGCAACAAAAAGGCAATCAAGGAAGCTGTTCTTGCCAAAGGTTCAACTGTGTTTTCGAAACAGAGATCGCAAGTGATGGAAGATGTTGAGAGACTCTTATTGGTGTGGATAAATGAAAAACAGATAGCAAGAGATAGCATCTCTCAAGTGATCATAAGTGAAAAGGCTAGGAAGTTGCATGAGGATTTAATTAGAAAAATGCCTGCAACTAGTGATGATGTGAGTGAATTTAAGGCCAGCAAAGGTTGGTTTGAGAGATTTAAGAAGCGTACTGGCATACATAGTGTGATAAGGCATGGTGAGGCTGTCAGTTCGGACCACAAAGCAGCTGAAAAATATGTGCAGGAATTCAAGGAGTACATAGAAAGTGAAGGACTGAAACCTGAACAAGTGTTTAATTGTGATGAAACAGGCCTGTTTTGGAAGAAAATGCCAAGCAGGACCTACATTACTGAGGAGGAAAAGGCACTCCCAGGACATAAGCCTATGAAAGACAGGCTTACTCTGTTGATGTGTTCCAATGCTACTGGTGATTGCAAAGTGAAGCCTTTATTAGTGTATCTGTAGACAGCCTGTACTGGCAGAGCACACAGCCTAGCCGTCTGCTCTGACTAGTTCATATTTCGCGGCATTCAGTGCTGCCCTCTGTAGGCCTACCTAGGTCGGTGGGACACACAGTCCACCCTCTCTCACTCCCGCCTGGACCGACCTGCCGTACACAAGTTCTCCCCCCTCCACGGACTGGCTTGCGGTCACTTCCTCACACTGCCCGTTGTGTACTCACTCCTACCCGATTAAAGCCAATCTAGTCCACGGCCGTATCATTGCTACCTACGCTACCTTCATCGGCACTAAACCGCTGTTCAACAGTAAGAACAGCAATAACAGTGGTGGCAGCGGAGTCAGCGGCATTGTGAGCCTTTTCAGGGTGGAGGGGATCGGTCGACACCAGTCAACATCATCCGTCGTCATCCAACGCACCTGCTAGCCTAAAGAGTTATCTGCTACTCCCAGCGTCTTGACGGGACCCGAGATAGATCTTCGTCCTAGATTTTTCCCACAAAATCTGGACATAGGCATCACGGCGTCATCTCCAGCCTTAGCAGTCACGTGTTCACCTCATCACCCTCTCTACAGCCCTTCAACACTCTCCAGCACCATTCTCCTGCCTCCTACAGCGTCCCTACGCCCTTCTCAGCTACAAGAAGTAGAGTTCCTCCAAGAAGTTCTACCGGGCTTAACCACGTGGGAACCCAGTTGGCTTAGCCCCTAAGCCAGCAAAGTTCAGCGTCTACGGCAGCTCGTGACTCATCATAGTGTCTACTACTACTCAGCACCTACGTATCTCCAGCCAGTGCAGTTTTTTTTTGTGTTGCCCAGTTTAAAAAATCTTTTTTTTTTCCCTTTCCCTTGTTGTTTTATTCCCAGTTCATCACCAGTTCTGTTTTCCCCAGTGATTTGTTACAGTAAAACTTACTCGTCCCAGTTCAAAGTTTCACTTAAGCTTGTTTTTAGCACGTTCGAGTAGTGCAGTAAATGTTTTGTTCTCCGTGTGCTGAAGCCGCAGTCAGTCAGCGCGCCCAGACACGCTTGCCAGTGTAAACAACCATACACCAGCTGTGGTTCACGCCGGGTACCCACGTCTAATATTTTATACCTCCACAGAGTTACTCCGGTCTTTCCTGTTCTTCCCAAGTCCTTTCTGATATTTTTTTTCTACGACATTGAAGCCCCATAGCAGTATACAAATGCTACGAGGCGTGTAGTGACACTAGAACATCACTGAAAGTTCCAGTACCTGCCGTACCTTCGTCCACCTGCACTCAAAGTTAAGTAAACAGTGACTTACCTAGCATTTCCTAATATTTTGTGACATTATTTAACTGTCCTGCACCAATACAGTTAGTTACTGAAGCCATACTTCAGTAAATTGTTCAGTGTCATCAGTGCACATTTTGCCATTTACCTACAGCTTATTAAATTTTGTAAATTTATTTTTGCACTCCTACATTTTAAATTCCAGTTTTTTTTTATTATTCTGCTTCTTGCACCTCAGTTATTGATTTAAATTGTTCAGTGTTGACCATTTATACAATTTACCTCTCACATACAGTTTTCATGTAATTCCTGTGTGCTGTTATTTTTTTTTTCTAGTTGCACCTGCAAGTTAGCCACAGATTGTTGACACCCTTGCACTGTTTTGTTTGTTAGTTCTTTTTTTTAATAAGTGTAATCTTCAAGTACTTAAGTATTAGTATATTCTACCTGCAGTCATACAATCTGTGCCTAGCCCATTAAATTTTTTTTTCTGTTCCCCCATTTATTTTTGCTCTACATATATTCTATGTTTTATCAGTGAATATTCACCTATGTGCATTGCTTTTTGCTATTTTATATACCCAAGTCATTGAGTGTATTTTTGGGAACCTGCTTATTTACCATTAATTACCAAAATTCCTTGTGAAGTTAATTAATTTTGACCTTGAGATTGTGCAAATTTTTTTTTTTCCTTTTTGCCAGTGTACACCCTGCTAACACCAGTTAACTTTTGCCATATTCTTGAA
Source organism: Cherax quadricarinatus (assembly GCF_038502225.1). Lineage (NCBI taxonomy): Eukaryota > Metazoa > Arthropoda > Malacostraca > Decapoda > Parastacidae > Cherax > Cherax quadricarinatus. The sequence continues at coordinate 16,480,595 of NC_091314.1, forward strand.
TTTAATAATTTGCATTTTTATTAATTTTATTTTGTGTGCAATATAGCAATTCTGGTCAGTGTATTTTTCTTTTGAGTGTGATTTTTGGCACTATTCCATACTCTGATATCTTTTTTGTGCCAACTTCCCTTGTGCAAGTGAATTACCTTTTTTTTTGCGTTTCAATTTGCTACTGCTAGCACCCGCAATCTTTTTAAACTGTGCTTGCAGCACAGTTTAGTGTTGTGTAGTACCTGATTTATTTTAATTTTGTGCAATTTTTGCTACCAGTGTTTACAGTTCAAACTCCTTTTCATAAATTTTGTTGCCAGATTCCTGGTGAAATTATTGACTATCCTTAGCTTCATTTTGTGCACTTCCCTGTAGTACATTCACTTGCATACATCTCTTATTTTGTGTTCAGAGTGTATCACTATTTCCCTTTTTATTGTTGTTTTGCTCAAATTATTTCTATCACTAAGCAGTTTACCTAGTACTGTGGTGCTGAGTTCTCTTTGACTCTGTTTTGAATTGTAGCCAGTGCATACCATTTCTTGCTCTGACCTGTTTACCATCTTCGTGACCTACTTGCATTTCAACAATCGACGTCATGACTAGGACACGCAGTGGCCATGCCGATACCCCAGATTCTGCTGGTGCCAGCAATGGTGCCTCAGCCAGCGTGAGCACGCGGCAGGGCATCGAAGCCCCAGCGACAGTTGGTCAACTTGTGGCTCACGCCTCGACCACCAGTGGGCCGGCTCGTCGTCCACAACTGACCCTTATTTTTGACGGTCGTGCAAATAGTTTAGAGCCATGGCTGCAGTCAGTCGAGGCGACTGTTCAGGCTCTATTTGATAGCCCAACAGATACACAGTACATTCGTGCTGCTGTTGCAGCAGTGGATCTCACCCAGGGTGATATAGGTGCCTTTGTGCAGCTCAAGCGCGTTTGTAAGATTCAGTCTTGGGGTGAACTTAAGGAGGAATTTAGGCGTTATTTTCGGCGTAGTCGCCAACGCCATTACATTGACATCGTTACCAGCGTCTTGGCCGAATGTCAATACCGGCACGAAAGCCCCCTGGCTTGCGTTTGCCGTTTCGAGCAAGCCGCCACGGACTTTACTGATGCCGTCAACTCCACTAAGTGGGCGGATGGTGATGGCCGTATGGCTATTAAAGACATCATCCCCATGCTGGCTGTCGGCATCATGCGGAGGGATTCCGCCCCTAACCTCTGGGCTGCCATTGATGCGCTAGGACTCGGCCCTCAGCACGACGTCCTGGGTGCATATGACGCCATCGACTCGCTCAAGCCGCCTTCCGAGCAAGGCAAGGTTTGCCGCTTTGCGGATGATCCCCTACCCATCCTTGCAGCGCCGTCCGCAGTGACCCCGCGGTCGCAGCCGGAAGTCACTTTTGCTGCTGCTGTCAGACAGCCAACCCACAAAGGTTCTAACCCCAGTCCCACTAATACGCGCCTAAGTAAAAATAGCGACCACAGTAACAACAGTCGGTCTTATACAAAAAGGCAGTCATCGACTTCCTGGACCAGGGCGAAACGTCGCCAGCAGACACCACCCCCAACCTCACCCGCTAAGCGTGTAGTGACTTGTTTTAACTGTGGCAAACGAGGGCACTACCGATCTGAGTGTTACAAACTTAAGTCCCCGCAAAGTAACCGTCACAGTCCCCACGCTCAGTATCAAGGTAACCGTCACCGTCCCCATGCCCAGTCTCGCGAGGGAATCTGTGTTTACCACAATACTTCCAGTCATACCTCCCATGAGTGTAACAAGCTGCGAAGTATGCTGACAGCTGAGTGGAGCAAGCAGTCGTCGCGCAATGCACATGCTCGTAGAAGCCCTTCCACTAGTTCGGGGGAAGAGGCGCGTCCGCAAAACCAGCGAAAGACGTAGTAACCCTGTCGGAGTCGCTGTATTCCGTCCCTGTCCGCAATGCATTCGCCGCCCTGGGCAGCGATACGCTTGCCGACAGTGAGGAAACCGAGTGTCTTGACGTTGTTGCTGAGACTCTTACCGTACCTTCCAGGTCGAGCCTCGTCAACAAGTGTCGAGCCTCGAGCAGCTGTGACTCCGGGGATCGCGTCGGCCTGTCATGCCTTCATGTTCGGTATGACAACCCATGTGGACCGCTCATCGAGTCCACTGTCCACAATAAGCCTGTTCAGCTTTTCCTAGACACAGGTTCGGTGGTTAACATTGTCCGCTCCACCTTTTTCCGAGACATTGGCCTTCACGCGGCCATGTTGACAGAGCCATCTGCCATTCAGACCTTGAGAGGAGTCTCAGGTAAACCGCTGACGGTTCGTGGTCGCACAACGCTAGAATTTGTGGTCCAGGGTCACAAGCTGTCCGCAAAATTCTTAGTCGTGGATGGTATTGTTTTCCATGGTGACCTGCTCATAGGGTTCAAAACCATGGCAGATCTTAGGATCCGTTTAGATCCAGCTGAGTGGAAAGCGGAATTCAACGGAGTGGATGTGCCCTTCTGGGGCGTGCGCTTAGGATCCACTACGTGCTACTCCGTCTCAGAGTACGCACAGTGCCTAGAATCGTTGGAAACTGGTGGTTTCCATAGCACATTCTCCCCGGGGTCGGTCTCTCGTCCTGATCGACCTCGTAGTAGAGCTCGTTGCCCATCACCTCCTGGCCATCAGCGCATAGTTACCAGTGAAACCCAGTCTGGGGACGCCCAGTCTAACCTTCACTCTAACTCTGACGCTGTTGTAGAGACCAGCAGTTGTCAAGCCGCAGTATCCCTGTCGGCAGGCGACTGTCTGACTCGTGTCATGGCATCAGCGAGCAGAGTTACTGCTTGTACAAAGTATGACGTCACTTTGTCAGCTAACTCGCTCACTCCTGTTACGGTGTACGTGAGCAGAGCTTTTGAAGGAGACCATGTGCTGGTTGACAACGACACATGCCGAGTCAAGGGCCTCTCCCTTGAACCATCCTTGCACACAGTGCAACGTGGTAAGTTGCAAGTCCTTGTTGTCAACATGCATAGTCGAGAATTTCCCCTGCGGAAGAATACCTCACTTGTTGACCTTGTCAGATTCCCTCTCCCGGTGAGAGTGGAGGGTGAAGCCCCAGCTGACTTCCTTGTGAGTGCAGTTCTCCCAGGCGAGTCTGCTGCTGACTCTTCCAACACCCGGCCAGTGCAGGAAGATGATCTAGCTTTGACAGACTATCCTGAAGAGGTTCCAAAACTTCTCCAGGTTCTCAATCGTGCACGTTCTGCAGTTGCACTAGATGGTGAGTCAATGGGTTTGACCTCACTGATCTCTCACCGTATTCCACTTGACAAAGGTACTAAACCCATTTATGTACCTGCGTATCGCCTGCCACATGCGCAAAGAGTCTTCGCCGAAGAACTCATTACACGGATGCTCCGTGATGGAGTTATTGAGGAGTCCACTTCCCCGTGGAATGCTCCCCTTATTCTGGTTCCCAAGAAAGACGGAACCTGGCGCCCTGTTATCGATTACAGGAAACTGAATGCATGTACCATCCCAGACCGTTTTCCATTGCCAGTTCTGAACGACCTGTTGCAGAACATCGGCGATAATAAGGTCTTTTCAACTCTTGATCTTCTTCAAGGGTTCTGGCAGATCCCCCTCGATGATGAGAGTAGAGAGTTGACAGCTTTCTCTACTCCAACTGGTCATTACCAGTTCAGGAGGATGCCCTTCGGCTTGCGCGGAAGCCCAATCACGTTTAGTCGTTTGATGACGACAATTTTCCGTACCCTCCTAGGTGGCACGCTCATGGTCTACCTGGATGATCTCATAGTCATGTCGCAAGATGTCCCGTCACATCTTGAGAAACTTGACAGGGTATTGGACAGGCTAGCTCAGGCAAATCTTAAGGTAAAGCTCTCCAAATGTCATTTCCTCCGGAAGGAAATAAAATTTCTGGGTCACGTAGTAACTCAGAATGGCATAAAGACGGACGAGTCTAAAATCTCGGCCGTGCAGAAATTCCCCAGACCCATGACGGCGGATGCAGTCCGGTCCTTCATAGGCCTGGCGGGTTTCTACCGCACCTTTATCGCAGGTTTCTCCACCATTGCGGCACCCCTGACACGCTTACTCAAGAAGGATGCTCCTTTTGAGTGGACGTGCGATCAGGAACGAGCTTTTGTCATTCTTAAGAACAAGTTAACATCAGCCCCAACCCTTAGATTCCCTGATTTCACCAAGGCATTTACCTTGACGACTGATGCCAGCAAAGTTGGCATCGGTGCAGTCTTGTCACAAGAATCTAATGGGAAGCAACAGCCTATTGCCTATGCTAGCCGTGTTCTTACTAAAGCGGAAGTCAATTATTCAGTGACAGAGCTAGAAGCTTTAGCCATTGTATGGGCCCTGAGTCATTTTCGGGATATCATCTATCATTATCCTATCAAGATTTATACAGATCATTTACCCTTATTGGCCCTTTTTGCAAATAAGAACCTCTCGGGAAAGCATGCTCGGTGGTCGCTCACGTTCAATGACTACAACCCTGAAATTTGCTATGTCCCAGGTAAGCAAAATGTTGTAGCTGACGCCCTGTCGAGACATATAGCATTCGTGAGTGTCGGCAATTCGTTCTCTGTTGAGGATCTCGAGAGAGCCCAACGACAGGACCCTGTGTGGTCTCCAGTCCTTCGTTTCCTTACCAAGGAGGACGTTGACTCAGAAACTCCCAGAGCGTTCAGACAAAAGAATATCCTCAAGGCTAATTTGTGTGTGCTGTGGAGGGCAAACAGTAAGGCATGGGTCACTAGGGACTTTTTCTATGACTGGTTACACCATGCATTTGCCCCCAATGTGAAAGATTACCTAACTGAAAAGAAATTAGACCTTAAGTGCCTCCTGGTGTTAGACAATGCCCCTGGTCATCCTACAGACGTGGCAGAGCGACTTTATGGAGACATGAAGTTCATTAAGGTGAAGTTTTTGCCTCCTAATACCACTCCTCTCCTGCAGCCCATGGACCAGCAGGTTATTGCAAACTTCAAAAAACTGTACACAAAAGCTCTGTTTGAAAGGTGCTTTGTAGTGACCTCAGAAACTCAACTGACTCTAAGAGAGTTTTGGAGAGATCACTTTAATATCCTCAATTGTGTAAACCTTATAGGTAAGGCTTGGGAGGGAGTGACTAAGAGGACCTTGAACTCTGCTTGGAAGAAACTGTGGCCAGAATGTGTAGACAAAAGGGATTTTGAAGGATTTGAGGCTAACCCTGAGAGGAGTATGCCAGTTGAGGAATCAATTGTGGCATTGGGGAAGTCCTTTGGGTTGGAGGTTAGTGGGGATGATGTGGAAGAGTTGGTGGAGGAGGACAATGAAGAACTAACCACTGATGAGCTGATAGATCAACTTCAACAACAAGAGGCCAGACCTGAGGAAACTGGTTCGGAGGAGGGGAGAGAGAAATTTAAGAAGTTGTCTACTACAAAGATTAAGGAAATCTGTGCAATGTGGCTGAAAGTGCAAACCTTTATGGATGAAAATCACCCTCACACAGCTATTGCAAGCCATGCTGGTGACTATTACACTGACAATGTTGTGAAACACTTTAGGGAAGTCATGAAGGAACGAGAGGTACAGGCCACTATGGACAGATATGTTGTGCGACAGAAGTCCAGTGACTCTGAAGCTGGTCCTAGTGGCATTAAAAGAACAAGGGAAGTAACCCCAGAAAAGGACTTGACACCTCAAGTCTTAATGGAAGGGGATTCCCCTTCTAAACATTAAGACTCTCTCCTCCTCCCATCCCATCAATCATCACCAGATCTTCAATAAAGGTAAGTGTCATGCAATTGTGCATGCCTTTTTCAGTTTGTGTGTATTAAAATTAATATTTCATGTGGTAAAAATTTTTTTTTTTCATACTTTGGGGTGTCTTGCACGGATTAATTTGATTTCCATTATTTCTTATGGGGAAAATTCATCCGCATAACGATAATTTCGCATAACAATGAGCTCTCATGCACGGATTAATATAGTTATGCGGGGGTCCACTGTAGTAGCGATGGTTGATTGGGGTTTTGTGTACAACCTGGCCAGCTCGGAGACACACACTCCACTTTCATAGTTAGCAATGATCTCTTTCTTCATATCCATAGTAATTCTCACTCTTTTTGCTGTAGGGCTGGCACTAGAAGCTTTCTTGGGGCAATGGTGACTTATTTTGCAGGTGCAATCGCTAAAAAGGCTGTGATAATATGAAATGTTCCGTTTGTATGCTTGGAAGCGGCAGCGGTGGCTGGCTTGTAAACACTGGCACCCACGGAACTAGTGAGGTGAGCTCAGGCCACACGTGGACGCGTCTCGAACGAACCGCGTTGAGCGAGTTTTTTAGCGCTAGCCGAGGCAAAATTTTTGCATTAAAATGTATCGCTAGGCGGATTTAACGTTATGCAATGCGTTCGTTAGGCGAGGTTCCACTGTACACTCATATTGATATTCAGTACACTAATGAATATCAACATCACATTTTTGTAATGACTATTTTGTTTTATTTTGGTATTTCATTTTTTACTTCACTTTTTACGCTGTTAGTACTGTATTTTATACTGTAAGGTTTAGGATAAATGTTGTGTACAACACAAACAGTTGTTTATTTCCCAGAAATTTGGCATAGAAAACAAGGTCGTAAGTCGAATGGTCATATGTCGAGCAGGTCGTAAGTCGAATGGTCATATGTCGAGCAGGTCGTAAGTCAGATGATAGGTGGACATACTCAAAAATTCTAGCGGCTTCAAATCAAGCAGGAGAAAGCTGGTATTCCCACATATGAGAGAATGATTCTGTGTGGTCAGTGTGCACCATATAAAAAAAATCCTGCAGCACGCAGTGCATAATGAGAAAAAAAAAACTCCAACCGTGTTTTTGGATTAAAAATGCCGACTTTGTGGAGTATTTTTGTATAGTATTTATGGTTATATTCTCGTTTTCTTGGTTTCATTTGATAGAATAGAAAACATATTATAGAAATACAGGTGATTTTGATTGGTTTTACTATGAACAGAACCTGGAAATGGGGAAATGTTTGACTTTTGCCGATGTTCAAAAGTAACAAATGATGTCATTGTCCAATAAATGTCAAAGTAGCCATTCTAATATGCAGTCATGAATGTGTTGATATTATTTATACAATTATTACAATACTGCAGTTGTCTGCATAACAGTAAATCTTCTATATTTTGTTTGAATAAAAATTCAAAATAGAAAGCAAGAGTAGTATCAGAGGGGCCTGGAGACATGACTGATGAACAAAAAAAATGTTATTTTAGAGCCCTATTTTGAAATTGGCATATTTTTTAATATGCATGAAATTGGCCAAATTGCAAATTTCTGACCACGTTATTGGGTAGTTGAAATCGGTAAATGGGCAGTTTCTTGTACTCAATAGACAGAACAAGTGGAGTTCTAAAGAAATAGCTACGAGTTTCGTCGACTGAAACAATGGAATTAGACGAAAATTGGGCTCAAATTGGGCAAAATCACCAATTCGTAAATATCACCGAGGTTGCTAACTTCGTGAGAGCGTAATTCCGTAAGTTTTCCATCAATTTTCGTTCTTTTGGTGTCATTACCATCGGGAAAGGATTCTCTATCATTTCACAAGAATTTTTTTTTTTTCTAAAAATTTTTGACACCAGGAGACACCTCAGGATTTGGGATTGCGACAGTCGAAGGGTTAATGTACATTGTACATTGAACATTGTGTACAAGATGTATCCAGAGTGGTACAGTAGAATAAATAAAGACCAACACTTCCATTCTCGTGTAATTTTTAGAAGGAATGATGCTCTGACAAATTATTATTATAAATTATTATTATTACAAATTATTATTATTACAAATTATTATTATTACAAATTATTATTATTACAAATTACTATTATTACATGCCGTGCCAGCACGGTGTGTAAGTATATACCTACCATCTGACTTACGACCTGCTCGACATACGACCATTCGACTTACGACCATGTTTTTTATGCCAAATTTCTGGGAAATAAACAACTGTTTGTGTTGTACACAGTGTTTATCCTAAACCTTACAGTATAAAATACAGTACAGAGGACCCCCGCATTACGACATTAATCCGTTCCTGAGAGCTCATCGTAAGCCGAAATTATCGTCAGGCGAATTAATTTTCCCCATAAGAAATAATGGGAATCAAATTAATCCGTTCCTGACACCCCAAAGTATGAAAAAAAAAATGTTACCACATGAAATATTAATTTTAATACACGCAAACTGAAGAAGGCATGCACAATTACTACTCTACTAAGAATAGAATACATGACACTTACCTTTATTGAAGATCTGGTGATGATTGATCGGATGGGAGGAGGGAAGAGTGTGGAAGTTGCTATTGTTTAGAAGGGGAATCCCCTTCCATTAGGACTTGAGGTAGCAAGTCCTTTTCTGGAGCTACTTCCCTTCTTCTTTTAATGCCACTAGGACCAGCTTGAGAGTCACTGGACCTCTGTAGCTCTGGAGCTCTGTAGCTCCCGTTCCTTTAAGACTTTCCTAAAATGGGCCAAAACATTGTCATTGTACAGGTTGCCAACACGGTTTGCAGTAGCTATGTCAGGGTGATTTTCATCTGCAAAGGTTTGCAGTTCAACCCACTTTGCACACATTTCCTTAATCTTTGAAGTAGGCAACTTCCTCAATTTCTCTCTCCCCTCCTCTGAAGCAGTTTCCTCAGGTCTGGCCTCTTGCTGTTGAAGATGATCTTGCAGCTCATCAGTGGTTAGTTCTTCATTGTCCTCCTCCACCAACTTTTCCACATCCTCCCCACTAACCTCCAACCCCAAGGACTTTCCCAATGCCACAATGGATTCCACAACTGGCATACGCTTCTCAGGGTTAGCCTCAAACCCTTCAAAATCCCTTTCTTCTACACATTCTGGCCACAGTTTCTTCCAAGCAGAGTTCAAGGTCCTCTTAAGTCACTCCCTCCCAAGTCTTACCTATAAGGTTTACACAACTGAGGATGCTAAAGTAATCTTTCTAAAACTCTCTTAGAGTCAATCGAGTGTCTGAGGTCACTTCCAAGCACTTTTGAAACATAGCTTTTGTGTAGTTTTTTTCAAGTTTGAAATGACCTGCTGGTCCACGGGCTGCAGGAGAGGAGTGGTATTAGGAGGCAAAAACATGACCTTAATGAAGCTCATGTCCCCAGAAAGTCGCTCTGCCAAGTCTGAAGGATGACCAGGAGAATTGTCTAATACCAGGAGGCACTTAAGGTCCAATTTCTTTTCCATTAGGTAATTTTTCGCAGTGGGGGCAAATGCATGGTGTAACCAGTCACAGAAAAAGTCCCTAGTGACCCATGGCTTACTGTTTGCCTTCCACAGCACACACAAATTAGCCTTGAGGACATTGTTTTGCCTGAATGCTCTGGGAGTTTCAGTGATACACCAATAAAGGCTTCACTTTGCAATCACCACTAGCATTAGCACACATCAGAAGAGTAAGCCTGTCTTTCATAGGCTTATGTCCTGGGAGCGCCTTTTCCTCCTCAGTAATGTAGGTCCTGCTTGGCAATTTCTTCCAAAACAGGCCTGTTTCGTCGCAATTAAACACTTGTTTAGGTTTCAATTCTTCACTGTCTATGTACTCCTTGAATTCCTTCACATATTTTTCAGCCGCTTTTTGGTCCGAACTGGCAGCTTCGCCATGCCTTATCACGCTATGTATGCCACTACGATTCTTAAATCTCTCAAGCCAACCTTTGCTGGCTTTAAATTCACTCACATCACCACTAGTTGCAGGCATTTTTCTAATTAAATCGTCATGCAACTTCCTAGCCTCTTTACATATGATCGCTTGAGAGATGCTATTTCCTGATGTCTGTTTTTCGTTTATCCACACCAATAACAGTCTCTCAACATCTTCTATCACTTGCGATCTCTGTTTCGAAAACAAACTTGCACCTTTTGCAAGAACAGCTTTCTTGATTGCCGTTTTGTTGGCCAAGATAGTAACGATGGTTGATTGGGGTTTGGTATACAACCTGGCCAGCTCCGAGACACGCACTCCACTTTCATACTTAGTACAGTGGACCCCCGCATAACGATCACCTCCGAATGCGACCAATTATGTAAGTGTATTTATGTAAGTGAGTTTGTACGTGTATGCTTGGGGGTCTGAAATGGACTAATCTACTTCACAATATTCCTTATGGGAACAAATTCGGTCAGTACTGGCACCTGAACATAATTCTGGAGTGAAAAAATATCGTTAACCGGGGGTCCACTGTAATTATATCTTTCTTCATTTCCACAGTAATTTTCACCCTTTTTACCACAGAGTTGGCACTAGAAACTTTCTTGGGGCCCATGGTGACTTATTTTGCAGCTACAAGCACTAAAAAGGCTGTGATAATATGAAATGTACCGAATGTATGATTAGATGTGACTGCACTGGCTGGCTTGCAAACACTGGCACCCACGGGGCAGCTAAGGCCACTCGTGGGACGCATCCCAGACGAATCGCGTAAGGTAAGTTTTTTATCATGAGGCGAGGCAAAATTTTTGCATTCAAATGGTTCGTATGGCGGATTTAACGTAAGGCGATGCTTTCATAAGGCAGGGGTCCACTGTACTAACAACATAATAAGTAAAGTAAAAAATAAAACACCAAAATAAAACAATAAAATAAAGTCATTACAAAAATGTGATGTTGATATTCAGTAGCAGTACCACCCTGTGCAAGCTGAAACAAGCCATCTTTGCATCAAGTTCAGTGACAGAACCATGTCCCATTTTAGGAAAATCTTAGAGAGGTGCAAGAAACAGAGGACTGTGGACAGTTATTTTGTGAGATAGGGGTCCAGTGACTCAAGCTGGTCTTAGTGGCATTAAAAGACAGAGAAGGGAAGTAACCCCAGAGAGGGTTTTGATACCGAAAGTCCTTATGGAGAGGGATTCCCCTTCCAAACACTAACCCCAACTCCCTCTCTCCTCCTCCCTATCTTCCAGATGCCATCACCAATCTTCAATAAAGTTAAGTAAAAATGTTATTTTATATGTTTATTTAAATTTATTAATAACTGTACAATATATTTGTTGTGTGTATGTAAAACTATAATGTAATACTATCTATAAAATGTATTTTTTTGTGAATATTTTTGGGTTTCTGGAACGGATTAATTGTATTTCCATTATTTCTTATGGGAAATATTGCTTCGCCTTACAAACTTTTCGAATTTAGAACTAGCTCCTGGAACGGATTAAATTCAAAATTTGAGGTTCCACTGTACACATTTTGTCCCTGAAGTATGCAAGCACCAGCTAGAGAGCCTTAAAAGTAGATCACAAGGATGTCAAGGCTCTTCTGTTGCTTGATAACACACCTGCTCAAGCAAGGGCTGAAAATTTAAGCAGCACAGATGGTGAAATTAAGGCTGTGTTTCTGTCACCTAATATCACTTCCCTGGTTCAACCTATTGATCGGGGTTATTGCAGCCTGCAAGAGGCTATACCAATCCGAATACATAGAAGAAGAACATGTAGCAACTGAGGAGGATGAAGATTGGAAGGAGACACCAGAGACCTATGTACAGTGATACCCCGAGTTTAGTACAGCTCCCAACTCAAACAATTATGTAAGTGTATCATTGTAAGTGCTTTAAGTGTATTTTTGGGGGTCTGAAATGGACTAATCTAATTTACATTATTCCTTATGGGAACAAATTCGTTCAGTAACAGCACTCAAACAGCCTTCTGGAACAAATTATGGCCAAAACTCGGGGTACCACTGTATGTTGGAGATCAAAGAGTATAATTAGTAGTCTGTCATCTTCAATTGTGCAGTGTCATGTAAGGAGCCAAAAACGATAACATTAGCTAGTGGTTGAAATTTTTTTTATAACCTTGAAATTGAGTTGGACTTTGAGGGTTTGACTCCAATAATATTTTATTGTACCCCTCAGAGAATGGGTGAAACAGACATTACGGAGGAAGATGTGAAGGTATGGTTAAAAGAAAATGATAAGGGATCCTGGTTACCAAATGTTGAGTGATGCAGGAATTGCAGAGCAGTCTCTTGGAACAGAACAGGGTAGTGGTGATGATGATTATAGAGATGACCGAGAGGTGACTAAAGCCATCAGTTGCACGAGATGAGATTGATGTTCCCTTCAAATACACCGACCTTTCTGGTGAAAGTGAGGTTTGGGCCCATTATCCACACTTATGAATTTTTAGAGAATGTATCATAAGGGCTCAGTATCAATGTGGTAAACAACTGAAGCTGGATACATGCATTTAACCTGTTCCTCTTTCAATATCATGACCATTTACATTTTGGCCATCTGTGTTTTTTCAGCCTAAATGACTGAGAAAGTGACTTGATAAATGTTTCTCAAAGTCACCACTATCGTGGCAGTTTACACCTTATATCCACCAAAAACAGGTAAAATTACTGTGTATTACATAGAGTGCTACAAAATTACTATACAGTATAGTACTGTACTGTGGCACTACAGGTTGCAAAGCTTGTATTCTTAATGTCCAGTTGTCTTCTGTATCAGCAGACCAAATCCACTACTTCAGAAGACAACTTGACAATCATAATTCAGGAGATGTGGATGATCAGCATTATCACACACCCCTCCCCACTAATAGTCCATTAATGAGAGGTTTCGCTGTAGCTGCTATTAGAAATTTCTCCAAGCCACAGACTCCTGAAGCCATAAGATTCTTTGTTGGCTTAACAGAATTCTACAGATCTTTTATTAAAGATTTTTTCATGTAATACAGCTCTTTTGATTGACCAGTTCAAGATGATATGTTCCTTTGTGACTTCAGTCAAGAATAAGTATTTCAATTTCTAAAACCAAAAATCACCTCTTTTATTCTTACATTCCCCAATTTGAAGAAACCCTTGTACCAGACCACAGATGCTAGCACGATTAGAATAGGTGCCAACTCAGTGCACAAGACATGGCAAGTACAATCCCATTACTGAACAGGAAGCCTTAGCCATTGTTGGGGTTCTACAACATTTTCATAATGTCATATATCAGTACCCAGTCCATATGCTGATGGGTCATGCACCACCAGTCCCTCTGTTGTAGAATAAACAACTGACTGGATATTTAGCAAGATGATCTTTGACCATCCAGAAGTTTAACCTTACTTTTGCATACATGTCTGACAGCAGAATGTGGTGCTGATGCCTGGTTATGTCATGTTGGTGTAAATGAAGTGGATTCTCCTTTCATAGCTGAGAACATTATATGTACTCAGAAGTAATCAAATTTGGTCTAATGTAATTAGTTCCTAACCAAAGGGGGCAACAGCTTATCAGAAGTCACCTACACCAATCAGTAACTTAGTACTGAATAATGATTTGCTGTACAGAGTTGCCAGTACTGGTAGTCATTGTCACACTGTATGTACATCGGTTAGTGATACCTTCAACATTAGTGGATACAGCCCTGTAGCTAATCCACAATGTTCCTGATGTTGCCTACCTAGTCTAGGACTGCTTTAATAAGAAAGGTTGAAGTACTACTGGTCTAGCATGGCAAATGATATATTTAAGTACAGCATTGTGAAAAATGAATGTTCTGCAAGGGTAACATAGAGGGCCCCAACCAAATTCAGACTTATCTCACCATCAACAAGGCTTGGGAAAGTCTCTATTGACCTGACTAATTTCCAGCCTTCACAGCAAGGTAGCAAACATTTGTGTTTTGGGAGTGGTATGTAGACTGTTGTCTACATACCACTCCCAAGTCTATTGTTACTGACAATGAGGACCAGTTTTACACTATTGTACTCAGTCAACAAGCTGTGTGATCTTTACAAAATAAAGACATCAACCACTGTAGCACACCATCCTGCTAGTAATGGCTTAACAAGGAGCAAGAGTAAAAAAGTTATTAATGCATTTAAGGTAACTAGCTCCTAACAAACAGCCCTGATATGCAGTGTACCATCAATTCTCCCCTAAATTTAACAGCAGAAGTATCACTGCATTATACCCTGTATGGTGTTGACAACAAACTTCCTCAAGAGCTGTTATATTCACCACCTACACCAATTTACAATGTTAATGACTATGTCTTGACCAGAACATGTGATGCTCAACTTATCTTTAAGAGTGAAAGAAGCCTTTAAATGGCTACTGTTGAATTTATCAGAATAGAGAATGCAAATGATCAGAAAAGTACAGTACCATCACCGACACTTTTTTTTGGTTATTAAATTCACATAATCAACCCTGTCATTTTCCTGACCCTTGCTGCATTCACCTTGTGCTTTACAAGCAACATATCTTCTGACGTAATTATCAAAAGCCTTTTACCTACGGTCATTTAGAAAGTCTTCATTCTTCCCAAGTCAAAATTTTAGAAATTTATCCCCCTGATCATTATTTTCATTTGCTCACTGAAAGACACTGTTGATGTTATTTTGTAATTTCTCAGTGTCCTGTTGTGAGGGATTATGTGCATGAGATTAACCCTTAGTCAAAGGCAGATTTTCACAGTAAGCAAGGCAGTTAAAATTAAAAAAAAATATATATATATTTTGGCAACTGACTGTTATCGATGCAAGGCTAAAACAGCATGAAACAAATACAAGTCATAATAGAATGAACAATCTGAACATGTGGAGTTAAGTCAAAATAATAAGAATAACAATTTTGATACAAGTGAAATGCAAGTAACACTAGAACCAACAGGTCATTCAGAGCTCAATACAGTGAGGATTTTACACTTGCATGCATATGTACAGAAGCTAAAAAACTTACCATAAAAATCCCTGACAAACTAACACTTCGTAAAACAAATGCAACCACACAAAATACATACTCAGCATCTGTTAAAAAACCATCAAGTTCTAATTCAGAAAAGTAGTGTCAAGTGGACCAAACCAATTTCCCCATTTTCTGGGTGTACTGGGTTACCATAAACAAAATTTCTTTCCAATTGGAGAATTAGTTTTGGGTTAATTTGATATAGTTTGCCTTCATAACCATTTTTTTTTTTTTTTTTGGACATGTTATTTACCACTCACACAGCCTATTCTATAATTTTGACTTTAACCATTAGGTTAACAGTAACTAAATAAAATTCTAATTATTTTTTTTTCCTTACTGACACACCAGCCATCTCCCACAAAGGCAGGGTGACCAGAAAAAGACAAATACTTACGCCTTCACTCAATTACTGTCTTACCAGGGGTACACCATCATTACATCTCAGATGCCCCTCCAAACTACAATATCTCCACCACCACCCCTTCCTCAAATTGCAGGCACTGTAATTTCTACCTCCTGGACTCAAGCCCGGTTAACTAATTTCTTGAATCCCTTCATAAAAGTTGCCCTGTTGACACTCAAGTCATGAAAGCCACTTGTTTCCACTCATATATAACATACTCACACAAACACTTGTTGGATGTCCAAGCCTTTAATATACAAAACTTCCTTTACCCCCTACCTCCAACCTTTCCTAGGACAACCCCTATCCTGCCTTCCCTCCACTACAGATTTATACACCTTCCAAGTCATCCTATTACGTTCCACCCTCTAAATGTCCAAATCACCTCAATAACCCTTCGTCAGCTCTCTGGATAATACTTTTAGTAACTCTGCACCTTCTAATCTCCAAACTACACACTCTCTACATGATAATTACATCACTGCCTCCAGCCTCCTCCTCACTGTAAAATTTAACACCCATGCTTCATGCCCATTTCAGAGTGCTGGTACCTATATACCCTGACACTTTATTCTTTTTGCCTTCATAGATAAATGTTCTTTGTCTCCACATTTTCCTCAATTCACCATCCACTTTTTCTTTTACATTAATCATAAATCTAATGGGGAAGCGGAACAGAATTCTTCCTCCGTAAGCCATGTGTGTTGTAAGAGGCAACTAAAATGCTGGGAGCAAGAAGCCAGTAACCTCTTCTCCTGTATACATTACTAAATTTAAAAAGATACTTTTGTTTTTCGGTCACCCCTGCTTTGGTGGGATACAGCCAGTTTGTTGAAAGAAGAGTTAATCAACAATGCAGAAATACAGTAAACGACCTCTGATAAAGGAAATGTAAATTGGCCTTAATTTAAAAAATCTTGTTAAAAAATAATTGCCAGGGAGAAAACATGTGGTTTTAATTCAAATTCGTGACTCGGTCATTTTTGTCTCCTCTAGGCGATATTAGATTATGGCTATATTATATGTTACAATGGCAGTGTTCTTGGTCCTCTGCATTTCCTCATATACATCAATGATCTACCATAGGTGTGTCAACAACTTTGACATGTTCTGTTTGAAGTTGAAATGACTTGTCATCTCCCACCCAAATCCAAATTCTCCCAATAACTACTGTTAATAAAGAGCTCATGAAGATATTTACCTGATTTACCATGATGTTTTGGAAAAGAGCTACAAATGTCCAACTAAATCTTATGATCGATGGTTCTCCCATTAGAAGATAAAACAAAGGAAAACTCTTATTTTTGACAACAACTTGAAATTCCACACCCACATTCAGCACAACAAAAAGAAAAATAATTATCCAAATCAGTTGGCATCCTCCCTTAGATACATTACTATGTACCTCAGACAGCACTATTTATATTATACTACTGTCTCATCTATCTCTATCTCACCTATGCTATTTGTGCCTGGGGATCTACTACAGCAAACCACCTAGAGGCAACAACAACTCAACAAAAAGTGGCTGTACGAATGATCACCCAATCTAGTGTCAAACAACACTTTCCTACTCTTCGAAACTCTACACTTTAACACACAAAGAATTCATTCATACTACTGCAAATACTACATATATAGGACAATCACTTCCAGCATCAATCCTGCCCTGATGCTCTTTCTTGATAGCTTCAAGAGAGCTCATAAGCATAATACCAAACACAAATGATATTCCGTGTGTCCAAATCAACCTATGTAAAAACTCAATGTGCATAAAAGGACCTAAAATCTGGAACTCTGCCTGAAGATTCCCAAGGTTCTCCTATCTGCCAACCACTTTTGTCAAAGCCATTAAAAAACACATTACCTTAATGTGATTCTGAAAATAATTTATTATACCAAAAAATTCTGAAACTCTACCTTTTAAAATTTAAAAAAAAAAAAAAAAATTAAATTTTGGACCCTGTGGACAGGTTTCAGCTCGGGGGGTTTGGACCCTGAAAGGGTTAAAACTAACATAATTACTAGACAATGAGGTACATAATACATGAGAATAAGAATACTTAATCTATATTATATTGAAGGTATTCAGTAATTCATTAAAAAAAAAAAGTTACAGATATATTAAAGATGAAGCTGGGTACCTGAATTAAAAAAAAAATGTCTTCCTAGTAACAAATGAAAGTTGACGAAAGGACGGCATAAGAGCAGGGACAATATTGGATAAAAGATAGAGTTTCAGGATTTATTTGGTATAATAAATTGTTTTCAGAATCACATTATGAAATGGTAGAGAACCTTTTTCTGAAGGAAAACTGATGAAATTACACTTGCAAGTTTTGCTGTATCAGTGATATTTACGCATCAGCGATTTTGCCCACTCTGACTCCCATTTTAGGCCAATTACATTATTCCAGTTGACCAAATTCTTAGCTATTTCGCTAGTATTACTTCTATTTTATCGATTGAGCACAGAAATTGCCCAATCAACTACACATTTCAACTACCCAATAAAGTGATCAGAAATTGGTAATTTGGCCAATTTTACACAAAGTTCAAAATATTCCAGTTTCAAAATAGGGTCCAGAATAAACAATGCAAGCATTTCTGGCACTAAAATAACATTTCCTCAGTTCATTAGTTATGTTTCCAGGCTTTACTAGTGAATTCCATTTTAGCTTTTTATTCAAGTAAAGAATTTTTATTCACACCAAAATATTGGGCAATATTGTAATAATTGTATAAATAACATTAGTGCATTCTTTTTTTTTTTCAACAAGTCAGCCGTCTCCCACCGAGGCAGGGTGACCCAAAATGAAAGAAAATCCCCAAAAAGAAAACACTTTCATCATCATTCAACACTTTCACCTCACTTATACATAATCACTGCTTTTGCGCATTTGTGAACGCATATTAGACCCACCAGTTGACATGTATAGGACACATGACGTCGTTTGTCTACTCTTGAACACCAGCAAAAATTGAACATATCTGCTAATTTGAACTCAGTTTTAAGAAGCAAAAATATTCAGTTTTTGCCAATATACCAGAAGACAGGTAAGGCCCTACTACAACCTTCAGTATGCTTGACAGCTTTTTTTAATAGGTCTGATTCAATTACTGGCATGTCATAAACCATGACCAATCATACATGGTGATATTTTATTATCCAAGAAATAGAGTAAATCTTCCATTTTTGTGCAATTAAGAATTCAAAATGGAAGCCAAACGTAATATGAGAGAGGCCTGGGGATGTGACTAATGAACAGAGAAAATGTTTTAGTGCCAGAAATGTCCACACTGTTTATTTTGGACTATTTTCAAACTGGTATTTTTTATATTTTGTGTAAAATTGGCCAAATTACCAACTTCTGTGTACTTTATAGGGTAGTTGAAATAGTTGAATGGGTGGTTTCTCATGCTCAATCAATAGAACAGAAGGCATTGCCTGAAACGCTCTCCAGGCATACTCCAGGACTCAGAGAGAGCAAAATCGATGATTTGTAAATTGCGCCAAGACTCCTAACTTTGCGCCTGCGTAATTCCATAGGTTTTCCATCAAATTCTGTACTTTTGGTGTTATTACCTTCAGAGAAGGATTTTCTACAATTTCAGAACCAATTTTTTTTTTCATTACCTTCAGAGAAGGATTTTCTACAATTTCAGAACCAATTTTTTTTTCAAGTTTACACAGAGCAAAATTAATTTCAGGGGTCTGGACAGTGAAAGAGTTAATACAGAACTCAAGTCTGGCTAACTAGGGTCCCCTGAATCCCTTCATAGATGTTACAATGAAATACTTCAGTAGCACCTCAAATCTCAAAAACCACTCATCTTCATTCTAATCTAACAAAGAAATAACCCGCATGGAAGAGAATGAAACTTACGACGACATTTTGGCCTGACTTACCAGTCATGGTACTGTACATTTTTATTCTTTCTAATCTAACTTGTTCACACATGCCTGCTGAACATTCACACCCCAATTAATTATTTCCTTCACATCCTTCTTCCAAACTTTCCTGAGGCATCTCCAACTTTACCTTCTGTTCACTCCATACCTACACACCTTGATCAACCTGTCTGGAATGAATACATGGAATTCAAGGAAACAAGCTAGTCAAACATAAAGAGGGAAAACTGGTGATGCTGCTGTTTAGAGAATCATTGGAATTGAGATGTCAGCACACTTCTAGCAAGACAGCTATTGAATGAATGATGGTGAATGAGTGCAACTACACAAAAAATATACAGCAAGTGAAAATACCTGGTAAAAAATGGTAAAGTGCACACAAATATAATATTGTAGCACTGAATGACCATCAAGGGTTTCACACTATTCATAAATATGAGTAAAATACTGTATAAAAAAATTTAAATACCTAAACTTTTTACACAAATGATCTTCAAAACTAAATATCACCCATTAACTCTCATCATTTAGTTAATGGAGCCTGGCCAAAGGATTGTCTCTTCTTAATTACATTTCATACATTGGTAAAAAAAAAAGCAGGGGCCATCAATGTAGTAAAGGTTTATTAATATAAGTTCAATCTGTTATATTTTAAAGTTTCAAGAATTAGCTTTTGAAAATTTTAAATGTGCAAGTAGTAAGTGACTATAATTTTCTTAAGAGCATTTTATATTAATGCTATCATTATTTACTTATATTTCACTGTGCAAAAATTTCACTACCGGTGATGACCACCTACTTTATAACAAAAAGAAAAATAACACTCACCATCTGGTGGGCCTGTTGACTTCCAGGTGGACCAGAGGAAGATGGGTGAACCTCCTGGCCACCATCTTCACTATAGCTTTCCAGCATACCAAATCCTCCACCAATTTCACCTGTACCAAGCCACTGTAAACAAAAAAGAAAATATGAAAAAAAAAAAAATACATTATTTAAGCATAATTTAAAAAAATCAAGATACAAGGATAGGGAACCAAATTATTTAAAACAGGATCACCTGCATTTTTGTGGTCTGGTGCCACCGAGTTAGAAGAAATTTTATACAATGTAGTAATGTTTACCTGAATAAACTTCACAAGTTTGTTATACCACGAACTTTATATTAAACATATTCCATTACCTAACCTAGACAATGTTACTGACAACTACAAATATTGTGAGTTGGGGTTTACATCAAGCATTATACGGCTTTTTAAAAAAATTATAATCAGAACACACAAAGGCTAATATTAAACCATGCCTGGCATTACAGAAATGCTACTGAGTCAGCAGGTTTTCTGTTTAGCTGGAAGCATAAGAATTGCCAACCGAAACTCTTTAGCTAAAATTTTAACTATGAGTGGCCGTCATGTAGATTTACATTACTGATGCCAGGATCCCTCACAAAGATCTACAGCGGGCTCAGCTCAGTCAGGTAAGATGCGAGCAGAAATTTTTTGCCTAGATAGAAGAGAATGGGTCTGTTTGCATGGTATAAAAAAAAAACCTGTCCCAGGCAGTACATGATGGTAAAAAGAAAACTGACTGACGGGTTTAAAAATAGGTGGTTTGTTAGATGGTTTTTATGACTTTATTGGCTATTTCTTGGTATTATTTGACAGAATGGAAGACATACTACTGGAATAAAGATGATTTTGGTTGGTTTTCAAGAATGGAAGCAGCTTGAAATTGGGATCAAATTAGCAAATAGATTTTTACTGATTTTCCTGAGAATGGGTAAGGCTCCCCTACACTCTCTGATCTGTTTTGTGTGTTTTTATTAGGTCTGATTCAATTACTATTTGGACCCTGTAAAACAATCATTCCAGGTAAATATTTAATTACCCAAGAAAAAGGGCAACTCTTCTCTTTTTTTGTGATTATGAATTCAAAATGGAAGGTAAGTGTAAAATAGGACAGGCCTGAGGACGTGTTTAACCCTTTCAGGGTCCGTCCCATAGATCTACGGCTTTACGTTCAGGGTCCAAACCGTAGATCTACGTCATGAGCTCAGCTCACTCTGATAAACTGTGAGTGGTACACTTGGGCCTAGATATGAGAGAATACATCTATGTGGTATGTGTGCACCACATAAAACAAATCCTGCAGCACACTGTGTATAATAAGAGAAAAAAAACTGAAACCAAGATTTTCGATTAAAACAGCAACTTTGCAGTGCTTTTTCGTATGTTTTTTATAGTTGTATTTGCAATTTCTTGGTCTCATTTGATAGAATGGAAGACATATTACAGAAATAGAGATGATTTTGATTGGTTTTAGCACTGGAAATGGCTTGAAACTGAGCTCAAAGTAGCAGAAATGTTAAATTTTTGCCGAAGTTCAAGAGTAAACAAACGACCTCACACGTCTAATACATGCCAGTTGGTGGGTCTAATATACATTCACAAATGTGGTGATGATATTTATACAATTATTACAATATTGCATAACAGTAAATCTTCTATTTTTTGGTGTGAATAAAAAATCAAAATGGGATTTATTTGTAAAGCCTCAAAACGTAACTAATGAACAGAGGAAATGTTAGTGCCAGGAATACCTACATTGTTTATTCTGGACGCTATTTTGAAATTGGAATATTCTGAACTTTGTGTTAAATTGGCCAAATTACCAATTTCCGATCACTTTATTTTGTAGTTGAAACAGTTGACTTGGCGATTTCTTGTGCTCAATCGATAGAATAGAAGTAATACTAGTGAAATAGCTAAGAATTTGGTCAACTGGAATGATGTAATTTGCCTAAAATGGGAGTCAAAGTCGGCAAAATCGCTGATTCGTAAATATCGCTGACACATCAGAATTCGCGAGAGCATAATTTGGTCAATTTTCCATCAAATTTCGTACTTTTTGTTTTATTGCCTTCACAAAAAGATTCTCTACCATTTCCTAAGAAAAAATAACAAATTTTTTTTTTTTTTGGAAAATTCTTGGACACTGGGGCACCACTTCTGATTTTGGCCTTGGAACCTGAAGGGGTTAATGAACGGAGGAAATATTGACCTAGTGCCAGCAATGTGGACATTGTTTATTACTGACAGTTTTTAATTTGGAATTTTTTTGATTTTGTGTAAAACTTGCCAAATTATCAACTTCTGTGCACTTTACAAGGTACAGTGGTCCCTCAATAATCGTCCATAATCCGTTCCTGGAAGTGGGACTATTATCGAAATGGACGATTTTCGAATCAATTTTCCCCATAAGAAATATTGTAAATCCAATTAATTCGTTCCAGACACCCAGAAGCATCAACAACAATTTTTTTTTTACCTAAAAGATAGATTTACATGCACAAAAGAATGAACATTCAACATGAGTTACCTTTATTGAAGGCTGTTGTTGATGAATGGAAGACAGGGAGGAGGAGAGAGGAAAGAGAGGTTATTTGGAAGAGGAATCCCCCTCCATAAGGACTCTAGGGCACTAATAAAATGTATAAATGAACATTGGTAATAGGGGTAGTTGATGAGTGGAACGGTCTGCCTAGTAGGGTGATTGAAGCTAAAACATTGGGTAGTTTCAAATTTAGGTTGGATAAATACACGAGTGAGAGGGGTTGGATTTGAGTCGGACTTGCACCTGAGCTTATTGCTTGGGTAGCATTTGTTCTGTTAGTGGGTTGGATTTGTGAAGGACCGGCCTAGTATGGGCCAACAGGCTTATTGCAGTGCTCCTCCTTTCCAATGTTCTAAAAGCTATGGCTTGGGTAGTTTCAAATTTAGGTTGGATAAATACACGAGTGAAAGGGGTTGGATTTGAGTCGGACTTGCGCCTGAGTTTATTGCTTGGGTAGCATTTGTTCTGTTAGTGGGTTGGATTTGTGAAAGACCGGCCTAGTATGGGCCAGCAGGCCTGTTCCAGTGTTCCTACTTTCTTAAGTTCTTATTTAACATCACACTTACCAGTAGGGTGATCGAGGCTAGGACCTTGGGTAGCTTTAAGAATAGAGTGGACAAATATACGAGTTGGAGGAGCTGAGTTTGATTTGTGTCATTGGGTACAAGAGTAAATTCTTGGGTAGCTTTGGGTGGAGGTCATTTTGATAAGGACCTGCCTTGTATGGGCCAGTAGACCTGCAGTGTTCTTCCATTGTTATGTTGAACATTAAAATGGTATAAAATACCGACAGGTTGTTAGGTAAGACACATATGCAACAGTTAGGTATCTTTATTCCGAAACGTTTCGCCTACACAGTAGGCTTCTTCAGTCGAGTACAGAAAAGTTGATAGAAGCAGAAGATACTTGAAGACGATGTAATCAGTCCATTACCCTTAAAGTTTTGAGGTGGTCAGTCCCTCAGTCTGGAGAAGAGCATTGTTCCATAGTATGAAACAATATGGAGATGAAGTGACAGGATGGAGCCTTATATAGTGCCAAGAGGTGAGACGTAGGTCACTAGAAGAGGTAAGAACTCAGATGTTGGGAGGTCAGGTCCCTCTCAAATCCAGCCGTTCTCACTAGTAGAGGTTGTCGAAGTTGATTGTAGGTCTGTACCAAGATACCCTTGTGTTGCAGTGTCTGACAGATTGAACATTAAAATGGTATAAAATACCGACAGGTTGTTAGGTAAGACACATATGCAACAGTTAGGTATCTTTATTGTTATGTTCTTATTGGCTATTTGTTTGTGTGAAGGAGGGATGGCAAGTTTATTGTTGGAGAATATGACACTAATATCAACTCTATGGCTTATTTATCTATCACAATTCAACTAATATGACATAATAAACAATATTAATAACATAAAAGGGAATATACTCTAGAATGAATAAAATAAGTCATTACGTATGTCACGAGTGGTGTTGTGTTGTGTTGTTGTTGGGTATATAAGGGCCACTGAGTGTAAGCCGTCCATAATGGTGGTGAAACAGCAGCTGAGGCGGCGGTGGTTTTTGTAGCCCTATATAACTCATTTGGGACTTGCAAATGAGTGGATAGAGTTATCAGAGCTTATTTATTGGGTAGCATTGAGAACTGGGTTGGGAAAATGTTTCGTTAGTGGGATGAATTGTAAAGGACCTGCCGAGCATGGGCCAACAGGCCTGCTGCAGTGATCCTCCTTTCTTATGTTCATCAACCACTATCACAACTGCTTCCACTCTACCACCACCATCTTTGCATTTTTCTACAAACTTTTTCATAAATTATGTGTTTCTCACATTCTTTACCACTAGAAGCTTTATTTTAGCCATGGTAGCTTATTTAGCACTTGCAAGCACTAAAATCAATGAAATATTATGAAATATTTTGTAGGAGCATGTGAGGGGACCGTCACTCACTGGTAAACAATGGCACACTGGCTGGGAAGGAAAGGCCGAGGCGGCTCAGAGCGTGAGTACGCGTCTGGGACGAAGGACTACTAGGACTATTAGCGAGTTACCGGACCATTTGCGAGCCAATATTTTGACGAAAAAACAGAACTATTTCCGAAATGGATGACTTTCAGGCCGGACGATTTTTGAGGGACCACTGTAGTTCTAATAGTTCAGTGGGCAGCTTCTTGTTCTCACTCAATAAAACAGAAGGCATACCATGGAAACAGCTAAGAATCTGGTCAAATGGAGTAATGGAATCGACTTAAAAACAGTGAAAGGGTTCAAGTATGACTTCCTTTGTCAGAAAGGAAGTTTTTAATGTGATTCATGCAGAACTGCTATGTTGTTTTACTGCAATTTCCCCAGCCAGTTCAATGTATTTCTGCAAATAGACTATTTTTCTTTCATTTTTTCATACTAGAAAAAATGAAAGAAAAATAATTTATTTGCAGAAATACATTGAACTGGCTGGGGAAATCTGCAGTAAAACAACATAGCAGTTCTGCATGAATCACATTAAAAACTTCCTTTCTGACAAAGCTCTGTGTGGACAAGGTGAATATGCTAAGCAGAATTCTGAACTGCAAAATGTATATTATGTTATCATGATCTGATGGAACAATGGAACAATTTATTTGCAAAATAAAATACATTATTATAGATGGATGTGAAAAAGCCCATGTGCATTACCTGAAGATTCAAGTTATGCAAAACTAGAAAATTAATACCAACATGAGTTACCTCTAAGAGTTCTGCTACCCAGTGCCTAATCAATGTACAAGAAATAATTAACAAGCCAACAGAGAAATCTTGAATCATCCTCAAGTAACCAATAAGAAAATCTTAACTCTTTCCCATGCAGAGCGAGTAAAGATACGAAGCAGTGTAGTTCTAGACCTGGGAAAATGTTTTCCAATCAATAACAACTGCTTGTAAGTGGGGATAATAACTGTCTGGACTCACTTTCTAACATTTTAAAAAACTATCAAACATATGGCAAAAGTCATGAAAGTAAAAAGGTCTAAGAACGAGCCAATCTATAACATAATAGCAGCAAATTCAAATACAGCCTCTCCTCACTTAACGACGGAGTTCCGTTCCTAAGACCACGTCAGTAAACGAATTCGTCTCTAAGTGAGGAGAGGCTGTATATTTGAATTTGCTGCTATTATGAACTGAGTTCCGTTTCGAAGACCACATCGCTAAATGAATTTGTTGCTAAGTGAGGAGCATACTACAGTGGACCCTCGATCAACGATATTAATCCGTTCCTGAGAGCTCATCGTTAGTTGAGTTAATTTTCCCCATAAGAAATAATGGAAATCAAATTAATCCATTCCAGACACCCCAAAGTATTGAAAAAAAAAAAATTTACCACATGAAATATTAATTTTAATACACACTTACCTTTATTGAAGATCTGGTGATGATTGATGGGATGGGAGGAGGGGAGTGTGTGGATGATTAGTGTTTAGAAGGGGAATCCCCTTCCATTAGGACTTGAGGTGTCAAGTCCTTTTCTGGGGTTACTTCCCTTCTTCTTTTAATGCCACTAGGACCAGCTTTAGTCACTGGACCTCTGTCGCCCACCATATCTGTCCATAGAGCTCTGTACCTCCTGTTCCTTTAAGATTTGCCTAAAATGGGCCACAATGTTGTCATTGTAATAGTCACCAGCAAGGCTTGCAATAGCTGTGTTAGGGTGATTTTCATCCATAAAGGTTTGCAGTTCAACCCACTTTGCACACATTTCCTTAATCTTTGAAGTAGGCACAATGGATTCCACAACTGGCATAGGCGTCTCAGGGTTAGCCCCAAACCCTTCAAAATCTTTCTTAATTTCCATACTAATTCTCACCGTTTTCATCACAGGATTGGCACTAGAAGTTTTCTTGGGGCCCATGGTGACTTATTTTGCAGGTGCAATCACTAAAAACGCTGTGATAACATGAAA
Organism: Cherax quadricarinatus; assembly: GCF_038502225.1. Classification (NCBI taxonomy): domain Eukaryota; kingdom Metazoa; phylum Arthropoda; class Malacostraca; order Decapoda; family Parastacidae; genus Cherax; species Cherax quadricarinatus. Next base: position 16,507,021 of record NC_091314.1, read on the forward strand.
TGTTCCAATTGTATGTTTGGATGCGACCGCGGTGGCTGGCTTGTAAACACTGGCACCCACGGGACAAGTGAGGCGCGCTCAGGCCACACGTGGACGCGTCTTGAACGGAACGAATCGCGTTGGTCAAGTTTTTTAGCGCTAGTCGAGACAAAATTTTTGCGTTAGTCGGATTTAACATTATACGATGCCATCGTTGGTCGAGGGTCCACTGCATAATGGTAGTGGGTTTGTGTCAACCATCTTTGATATTCCTTTAATGTCACCTTTGCACCATTTATTTATAGTATACAGCCTCTCCTCACTTAGCGATGTACTCATTTACCAATGCCTTGGACTTACAACGGGCTCTATGACCAGTATTCATACCTAAATAATGTACATATATTACAGATGATTTCATAAGTGGTACACTTAGGAGTCTGTGGAGACAAAGAACTTTGTCCTTGGAGGCAAAGAGGGGAATGTATGAGAGTATAGTTTTACCAACGCTCTTATATGGGTGTGAAGCATGGGTGATGAATGTTGCAGCGAGGAGAAGGCTGGAAGCAGTGGAGATGTCATGTCTGAGAGTAATGTGTGGTGTGAATGTAATGCAGAGAATTCGTAGTTTGGAAGTTAGGAGGAGGTGCGGGATTACCAAAACTGTTGTCCAGAGGGCTGAGGAAGGATTGTTGAGGTGGTTCGGACATGTAGAGAGAATGGAGCGAAACAGAATGACTTCAAGAGTGTATCAGTCTGTAGTGGAAGGAAGGCGGGGTAGGGGTCGGCCTAGGAAAGGTTGGAGGGAGGGGGTAAAGGAGGTTTTGTGTGCGAGGGGCTTGGACTTCCAGCAGGCATGCGTGAGCATGTTTGATAGGAGTGAATGGAGACAAATGGTTTTTAATACTTGACGTGCTGTTGGAGTGTGAGCAAAGTAACATTTATGAAGGGGTTCAGGGAAACCGGCAGGCCGGACTTGAGTCCTGGAGATGGGAAGTACAGTGCCTGCACTCTGAAGGAGGGGTGTTAATGTTGCAGTTTAAAAACTGTAGTGTAAAGCACCCTTCTGGCAAGACAGTGATGGAGTGAATGATGGAGAAAGTTTTTCTTTTTCGGGCCACCCTGCCTTGGTGGGAATCGGCCAGTGTGATAATATGTGATAATACTGTATAAATATTTAAAAATATACCAGAAGTGGAAGTGGAACAGAATTCTTCCTCAGTAAGCCATGCGTGTTGTAAGAGGTGACTAAAATGCCGGGAGCAAGGGGCTAGTAACCCCTTCTCCCGTATAAATTACTAAATTTAAAAGAGAAACTTTCGTTTTTCTTTTTGGGCCACCCTGCCTTGGTGGGATATGGCCGGTATGTTGAAAGAAAGAATACCAGAAATGTTATAAATGGTGCAAAGGTGACATTAAAACAATATCAATGATGGTTGACAAACTCACTACCATTATAGTATGCTCCTCAGCGACGAATTTGTTTAATAACATGGTTTTAGCAACGGATCTCCATCGTTAAGTGAGGAGAGGTTGTATTTTTAAATGTTTATACAGTAGTAAACTGTACATTGCAATAAACAGAATAGAGGAAATCAGCTCTGAACATACATTACTATGGTATGAATACTGGTCAAAGAGCCTGTCATAAGTCTGAGTTGTCGGTAAATGAGTACGTCGCTAAGTGAGGAGAGGCTGTACTTTCAACATTTCGATGACCAAAGACTAATGTATCAAATATTTAAAATGTGATTGGCTGCAATACTTCTGTGATCACACAAATTACAAGGAGGTGAGGAGTTTCTAAAAGTACAGTGGACCCACAACTAACGGCAGCATTAAGTAATGGCAAATTCGTCTAACGGCACTCTTTGGCGTAAAAAAAAAATGCCTCTACCAACGTCGAAAAACTCATCTAACGACGTTTGTCCTGAACTTGTCCATGGGGCCAGAGCACGGCCTGAGTGGGCCCAGCCACTCCAAGACTCCATGTACAACCAGTGTTTACAAGCCATTTCGGTCGATTCCAAGTGTACCTGCGATATATTTTGTATTATTCAAGTGTCTTTAGTGCTTGTAACTGCTAAATAAGCCACCATGGGTCCAAAGAAAGTTTCTAGTGCCAGCCCTGTGATAAAGAAGGAAAGAAACATAATAAAATTCAAGAAAAAACTCGTAGCAAAGTACATACCAAAGTGGAGGAGGAAGAGAGAGGGGAGAATGTGCCTTCTGCAGTGATTCAGTGATTGTACGATACTAAAGCAGCAGGTATCGATAAAGCTATAGAGCCAGCCAGCGATGAAGTGTAGAATTAACAGTGTAGCAAGTAAGTTAAACGAGTAAGCGATAGAAAAACGACACGGAAGTAACTCTACAATGTAGTTGGATGTGTGTACATCCGCTGAACATACACTGCGCTGCTATCTTCCACTACCATAAACCTCTGCCAGCATCTCCTCCATCAAACTAACTAATTAAACTAACATCTCCAAGGTAAGGGTAAATATAAAAATGTAAGCATAAAAGTAAATATATTAGCATAAATAACAAAGGACCCCAATAGAAATACACAAGTCACTCTGACTCTTTTGGGTTATCCTAGGTACTTTACGCATGCTGCTATGTATGATAATCTATGTAACTATTTGTGTATACCTGAATAAACTTACTTATTTATAAATAAAAATTAAAATATTTCTTATTTATAAATTACAATGTAAATATTTCTTATTTATAAATTACATACATTGTTTAAGTGTGATGGCGGTGCCGGCAAAATCCTCCACCGCCACCAACATGGCTTCTCTCAGTGGCAGCCCTTAACCCTTTCAGGGTTTCCGATGTACTAGTACGGCTTATGCACCAGGGTTATTGATGTACTAGAACGCCTAAATTCTAGCGCCTTCAAATCTAGTGAGAGAAAGCTGGTAGGCCTACATATGAAAGAATGGGGTCTATGTGCACAGTATAAAAAAGTCCTGCAGCACACAGTGCATAATGAGAAAAAAAAAAAACTCCATGTTTTTGGTTTAAAACAGCGACTTTGCACTGTATTTTCGTATGGTATTTACGGTTGTATTCTAGTTTTCCTGGTCTCATTTTATAGAATGGAAGGCATATTACAGAAACTGAGATGATTTTGATCGGTTTCATAATGAAAAGTACCTTGAAATTGAGCTCGAAGTAGCAGAAATGTTCAATTTTTACCAAATTTCAAAAGTAAACAAATCATGCCAAGCGTCCAATAAACATCAACTGGCGAGTCTAATATTCTTTCACAAGTGCACTGATATTATTTATGCCATTTCTACACCATTTCTACAATAATGCAGTAGTCTGTATAACAGTAAATCTTCTATTTTTTGTGAGAATAAAAATTCAAAGTGGAAAGCAAAAGAGATGTAAGAGGGGCCTGGGGACGTGACTAGTGAACAGAGAAAATTTTTATTTTAGTGCCAGGAATGTCTGTCTTGCTTATTTTGGACCCTATTTGGAAACTGACATCTTCTGAAATTTGTGTGAAATTGGCAAAATTGCCAATTTGACCACTTTGTTGGATACTTGAAATCAGTAAATGGGTGGTTTCTTGTACTCATTCGATAGAAAAAATGGAGTTCTTGTGAAATAGGTATGATTTTTGTTGGTAGGTAAGACACACAGGCAACAGTTAGGCAACTTTATTCCGAAACGTTTCGCCTACACAGTAGGCTTCTTCAGTCGAATACAGAAAGTAGGCAGGAACAGTAGAGATGTGAAGACGATGTAATCAGTCCATCACCCTTGAAGTCATAGAATTTGAGGTTGTCAGTCCCTCAGCCTGGAGAAGTTCAGTTCCACAGTCAGGAACTATCTGAAGATCAAGCGACAGTGCGGAGACTTAAATACTGTCGGAAGGAGAGGTGCAGAGTAGTAGTAGTAGTGAGAATGTAGCCACTGAGAGGTCAGGTCCCTCTCAGATCCAACAGTTCTCACTTGAAAGGGTGTTTTCTGTACCAAGAGGCCATGTGTTGCAGTGTCTGACAAGATGAACATCAAAATGGTATACAATACCGACAGGTTGGTAGGTAAGACACATAGGCAACAGTTAGGCAACTTTATTCCGAAACGTTTCGCCTACACAGTAGGCTTCTTCAGTCGAATACAGAAAGCAGGCAGGAACAGTAGAGATGTGAAGACGATGTAATCAGTCCATCACCCTTGAAGTTGTAGAATTTGAGGTTGTCAGTCCCTCAGCCTGGAGAAGTTCAGTTCCACAGCCAGGAACTATCTGAAGATCAAGCGACAGTGCGGAGACTTAAATACTGTCGGAAGGAGAGGTGCAGAGTAGTAGTAGTAGTAGTGAGAATGTAGCCACTGAGAGGTCAAGTCCCTCTCAGATCCAACAGTTCTCACTTGAAAGGGTGTTTTCTGTACCAAGAGGCCATGTGTTGCAGTGTCTGACAAGATGAAGGGACTGACAATCTCAAATTCTACGACTTCAAGGGTAATGGACTGATTACATCGTCTTCACATCTCTACTGTTCCTGCCTACTTTCTGTATTTGACTAAAGAAGCCTACTGTGTAGGCGAAACGTTTCGGAATAAAGTTGCCTAACTGTTGCCTATGTGTCTTACCTACCAACCTGTCGGTATTGTACACCATTTTGATGTTCATCTTGTCAGACACTGCAACACATGGCCTCTTGGTACAGAAAACACCCTTTCAAGTGAGAACTGTTGGATCTGAGAGGGACCTGACCTCTCAATGGCTACATTCTCACTACTGTTACTACTCTGCACCTCTCCTTCCGACAGTATTTAAGTCTCCGCACTGTCGCTTGATCTTCAGATAGTTCCTGAGTGTGGAACTGAACTTCTCCAGGCTGAGGGACTGACAACCTCAAATTTTACGACTTCAAGGGTGATGGACTGATTACATCGTCTTCACATCTCTACTGTTCCTGCCTACTTTCTGTATTCGACTGAAGAAGCCTACTGTGTAGGCGAAACGTTTCGGAATAAAGTTGTCTAACTGTTGCCTATGTGTCTTACCTACCAACCTGTCGGTATTGTATACCATTTTGATGTTCATGATTTTTGTTGACTAGTACACTGAAATTGGCAGAAAACAGGGCTCAAAGTGGGCGAAATCGCCGATGCGTCAACATCGTCGAGACTGCTAACTTCACAAGAACGTAATTCCGTAAGTTTTCCATCAAATTTCATACTTTTGGTGTCATTATGATCGGGAAAAGATTCTCTATCATTTCATAAGAAATAATTTTTTTTTGTTTTTTTTTTTACAAAAAATTTTTGACCCTGAGAACGAGTTTAGGAGAGGGCTTCTCGACCCTGAAAGGGTTAAACCCAACAATAACACTTACACCATTTACTCCTCTCATACATTATGGCAAATTTTATTCATTCTAGAGTATATATCATGTTTCTATGTTATTAATATTGTTTATAATGTCATATTATATGAATTGTGATAGATAAATAAGCTGTACAGATGATATTAGCATTATATTGAAGCATAATAAACTTATCTTCCTCTTGCCTCCTACGTATCTGTCATACACCAACAAGTCGAGTTAGTAAAGATAAGTCAATAAAGGTAAGTGTGATGTTAAATGTTCATTTATCCATTTTATTAGTGCTTTATATTTATCTGTCATTGTTTTCTGTATGTATATTTATATTTAATCTTTAAAAAAAAATTTTTTTCATACTTTGGGGTGTCAGGAACGGATTAATTCTATTTCCATTATACCTCATGGGGAAAATTAATTCGACCAACGGCAAGCTCTCTGGAACAGATTAATGCTGTTGGTTGAGGGTCCACTGTATTATCCAGATGGGAGAGGAAGGGTTGTTCAGGTGGTTTCAACATTTAGAGAGGATGGAAAAAAATAAAGACTTGGAGGGCATATAAATCCGTAGTGGAAGGCAGGGTAAGGGTCATCCTAGGAAAGGTTGGAGGGAGGGGGTGAAGGAGGTTTTGTGGGCAAGGGGGCTTGGACTTCAGCATGCATGATCATGTTAGATAGGAGCAGAGATAAATGGTTTTTATGACCTGATGTGCTGTTGGAGTGTGAGCAATGTAACATTTATTAACCCTTTGAGGGTCCAAGCCGTAGATCTACGTCATGAGCTCAGCTCACTCACATAAACTGTGAAGGGTAAATTTGGGCCTAGATGAGAAAATGCATCTATGTGGTAAGTGTGCACCATATAGAACAAATCCTGCAGCATGCAGTACATGAGAAAAAGAATGCGATTGTGTTTTTGGATTAAAACACCGAATTTCCGGCGTATTTTCATATGGTTTTTAAGGTTGTATTTGCAGTTTCTTGGTCTCATTTGATAGAATGGAAGATATATTACAGAAATAGAGATCATTTTGATTGATGTTAGTACTGAAAATGGATTGACATTGAGCTCAAATTAGTGGAAATGTTCGATTTTTGCTGATGTTCAAGAGTAAACAAATGACGTCATGTGTCCAATACACGTCAACTGGTGGGTCTAATATATGTTCACAAATGAGCAGATACTATTTATATAACTATTACAATATTGCATAACAGTAAATCTTCTATTTTTTGCTATGAATAAAAGATCTTTATGTAAAAAAATAAAAATGGAATTCATCGATAAAGCCTGGAAACGTAACTAATAAACAGAGGAAATGCTATTTTAGTGCCAGGAATGCCTGCATTGTTTATTCTGGACCCTATTTTGAAACTGGAATATTTTGAACTTTGTGTGAAATTGGCCTAATTACCAATAAAACAGAAGAAATACTAGCGAAATAGCTAAGAATTTGCTCGACTGAAATAATGTAATTGGACTAAAATAGGAGTCAAAGTGGGCAAAATCGCCAATGCAGCAAAATTCACAATAGTGTAATTTCATCAATTTTCCATCAAATTTTGAGTTTTATTGTTTTATTAACTTCAGAAAAAGATTCTCTACCATTTCATAAGAAAAAATTAAAATTGTTTTTGAAAACTCTTGAACCCCTCGAAGGGTTAAATGATCAAGGAAACCAATTAGCCAGACTTGAGTCCTGGAGGTAAGAAGTACAGTGCCTGTGCTCTGAAGGGTGTTATGTTGCAGTTTTTTAACTATAGTGTAGGCATGTTTCTGGCAATACAGTGATGGAGTGAATGATGATGATTCTCCTTTTTCAGGTCACCCTCCCTTGGTGGAAAATGGCCTATGAGTTAATAAAAAAAATAAAATATAGGTCATACTGATCTCAACTAATCAATGAGTGTAATGGGACAACAGAATTTCTGTAATGTATTGCAGACATGGCATATGCTCTTAATTATATTATTCTGGGGAAGTGCTGAACTTGGGGAATGAGAAGAAAGTGGATTTGATCCAGGGAAAGATATAACATCAAAATCCTAAAAAAAAGAACCCCTCACTCACACCATGGTACTTTAAAGTGGACATCAATAAATAAGTGGACTAGAACAGTTTAAGCTAAAATGCAAGCACTGAAAAATAACAATGCGGTATTACTACTATACTATCGAGTATAAGTCATAAAACAAAACAATGGATATACTGTGGCTAAAATTTTTTAAGAATAAATGAAACACATCCAAAGGAAACATGACAAACATGAGCAGGAGACACTACTTACCCCTTGCATCCCCGAAGGCCCAGCTAACGCCTCCACAACTGCTTCTGGGAGTGGCTGAGGATGCTTGGGATCTAACTGATGGGCATATTTATTACCCTGTTCTTCCCCTCCTGTACTCGAATCTCCCCCACCCATAGATCCATAATCCATTCCAGAGTCCAACATCTCCCCTTGAGTGTCATCCACAGTATCTACAATTTCTTCTTTGACTAGAGTCTCATCTACATTATCCTGAAAACAATAAAAGTAATGGGTTGCATAATGAAATATCTGACATGCATTATATAAAACTATACAATTTGAAAGTCAAAAATCATACAGACAAATATAGCAGGTAGGGAGATGGCAGCTGGTGAGGTTAAATATGAACATGTGAATTTGACAGAGTTTGTGTGCGTGTGTGTGTGTGTGTGCGCATGTCTGTGTGCTTGTCTGTGTGTGTGTCTGTGTGTGTGTGTCTGTGTGTGTGCCTGTGTGTGTGTCTGTGTGTGTGTCTGTGTGTGTGTGTCTGTGTGTGTGCCTGTGTGTGTGTCTGTGTGTGTGTCTGTGTGTGTGTGTCTGTGTGTGTTTGTGTGTGTCTGTGTGTGTGTGTCTGTGTGTGTGTGTCTGTGTGTGTGTGTGTCTGTGTGTGTGTGTGTGTGTGTGTGTGTGTGTGTGTGTGTGTGTGTGTGTGTGTGTGTGTGTGTGTGTGTGTGTGTGTGTGTGTGTGTGTGTGTGTGTGTGTGTGTGTGTGTGTGTGTGTGTGTGTGTGTGTGTGTGTGTGTGTGTGTGTGTGTGTGTGTGTGTGTGTGTGTGTGTGTGTGTGTGTGTCTGTGTGTGTGTGTGTGTGTGTGTGTGTGTGTGTCTGTGTGTGTGTGTGTGTCTGTCTGTCTGTCTGTGTGTGGGGTGTTGACTCATCTGAGTCTTCAACTTCCAATTGTGACCTCTTCTTTCTGTGTCCCCTCCCTGGAACATTCTGTCTTTGTCCACCTTGTCTATTCCGTGCAGTATTTTATATGTCGTTATCATGTCTCCCCTGACCCTCCTGTCCTCCAGTGTCGTAAGGCCGAGTTCCCTTAACCTTTCTTCACAGGACATACCCCTTAGCTCTGGAACTAACCTTGTCGCAAACCTTTGCACTTTCTCTAATTTCTTGACGTGCTTGATCAAGTGCGGGTTCCAAACAGGCGCTGCATACTCCAGTATGGGCCTGACGTACACGGTGTACAGTGTCTTGAACGATTCCTTACTAAGGTATCGGAACACTGTTCTCAGGTTTGCCAGGCGCCCATATGCTGCAGCAGTTATCTGGCTGATGTGTGTTTCCGGAGACATGCTCGGTGTTATACTCACCCCAAGATCTCTCTCCTTGAGCGAGGTTTGCAGTCTTTGGCCACCTAGCCTATACTCCGTCTGCGATCTTCTGTGCCCTTCCCCGATCTTCATGGCTTTGCATTTGGCGGGATTAAATTCGAGAAGCCAGTTGCTGGACCAGGTGTCAAGTCTGTCCCAGTCTCTTTGAAGTCCTGCCTGATCCTCATCTGATTTAATTCTCCTCATTAACTTCACATCATCTGCAAACAAGGACACTTCTGAGTCTAACCCTTCCATCATGTCGATCACACATACCAAAAATAGCACCTATTCTAGGACCAACCCCTGTGGGACCCCACTTGTCACATGTGCCCACTGTGATACCTCATCACGTACCATGACTTCTTGTTGCCTCCCTGTCAGGTATTCTCTGATCCATTGCAATGCCCTTCCTGTTATATGCACCTGATCCTCTAGCTTCTGCACTAATCTCTTGTGAGGAACTGTGTCTAAGGCCTTCTTGCAGTCCAAGAAGATGCAATCAACCCACTCCTCTCTCATGTCTTACTTCTGTTACTTTATCATAAAACTCCAGAAGGTTTGTGACGCAGGCTTTGCCTTCCATGAATCCATGGTGGTTGGCGTTTATTCTCTTGTTCCATTCCAGGTGCTCCACCATTCTCCTCCTGATAATCTTCTCCATAACTTTGCATACTATACACATCAGTGACACAGGTCTATAGTTTAGTGCCTCTTTTCTGTCTCCTTTTTTAAAAATTGGGAACTACATTTGCCATCTTCCATACCTCAGGTAGTTGCCCAGTTTCCAAGGGTGTTGAAGATTGTGGTTAGTGGCACACACAGCATACCCACTCCCTCTCTAAGGACCCACGGGGAGATGTTGTCCAGTCCCATTGCCTATGAGGTATTGATGTCCCTTAGCAGCTTCTTCACCTCCTCATTTGTATGTCATCCAACACTTGTTGGTATATTCCTTGCTGGTGTCCCCCTCTGTTCTCTCCCCCCAGAGGCCATCCTGTCTCCACTGTAAGTACTTCCTTAAATCTCATGTTGAGCTCCTCACATACTTCTTGATCATTTCTTGTAAGTTCCCCACCTTCTTTCCTCAGCCTTATCACCTGGTCTTTGACTGTTGTCTTCCTCCTAATGTTGCTATACAGCAGCTTCTGGTCAGACTTGACTTTCGATGCTATGTTGTTTTCGTACTATCACTGGGCCTCCCTCATCTGTGCATGTTCGTTTCTGGCTCTTCTACTAATCTCCTTATCTTCCTGGGTCCTTTGCCTCCTGTACCTTTTCCATTCTCTGGTGCACTTAGTTTTTGCCTCCCTACACCTTCGAGTAAACCAAGGACTCGTTTTGGTCTTCCTATTATTTCTATTTCCCTTGGGAACAAACCTTTCCTCTGCCTCCTTACACTTCGTTGTTACATATTCCATCATCTCGTTTACTGATTTTCCTACCAGTTCTCTGTCCCACTGAACCTCCTGCAGGAAGTTCCTCATACCTGTGTAGTCCCCCCTTTTATAGCTTGGCTTTTCCCATTCAATTCCTGTTACCTTCTCCACTTGCAATTCTACTATACAATCAAAACTCAGAACCACGTGATTGCTAGCTCAAAGGGGCCTCTCATAAGTGATGTCTTCAATGTCTGAACTGCTCAGGGTGAACACAAGATCCAGTCTTGCTGGCTCATCCTCCCCTCTCTCTCTGGTAGTGTCCCCTGACATGTTGATGCATGAGGTTTTCAAGTACCACATCCATCATCTTGGCTCTCCATGTTTCGGGACCCCCATGTGGCTCCAGGTTTTCCCAGTCGATCTCCCTGTGGTTGAAATCGCCCATTACCAGTAACTTCGCTATGCTCGAGTGAGTTCTTCTTGCCACCTCACCCAGTGTGTCCACTATTGCTCTGTTGTTTTCTTC